>NW_027527943.1:108009-108559 GCF_008692635.1 Crocuta crocuta
CGGAAGCGGGCTCCGGGCCGGGCGCCCCCGCGCGCCCGCGCCATGGCCTCCGGGAGTGTGGCCGAGTGCCTGCAGCAGGAGACCAGCTGCCCCGTGTGCCTGCAGTACTTCGCCGAGCCCATGATGCTCGACTGCGGACACAACATCTGTTGCGCGTGCCTCACCCGCTGCTGGGGCGCGGCGGAGACCGACGTGTCGTGCCCGCAGTGCCGGGAGACCTTCCCGCACCGCCACATGCGGCCCAACCGGCACCTGGCCAACGTGACCCAGCTGGTGAAGCAGCTGCGCACCGAGCGGCCGTCGGGGCCCGGCGGCGAGATGGGCGTGTGCGAGAAGCACCGGGAGCCCCTGAAGCTGTACTGCGAGGAGGACCAGATGCCCATCTGCGTGGTGTGCGACCGCTCCCGCGAGCACCGCGGCCACAGCGTGCTGCCGCTCGAGGAGGCGGTGGAGGGCTTCAAGGTGAGGGCCGCGCGGACAAAGGGAGGCGGGGGCGGGGGGCTTCCTCTTCCCCGCCTAGAAAATGGCTGAGCCGGACGCGTGCTCCGCA
>NW_027527943.1:108712-137887 GCF_008692635.1 Crocuta crocuta
CCTCGAGCGAGCCGGGGACGCGCGTCAGGCCGGGCGCCGGGCACGCGCCTCGCGGGCCGGCCCGGACCGCACGCGCGCACGGTGACCCGCAGGTGTTCACGTCCCGCAGGTGCGCGTCTCTCCGGCCGCGCGCGTTCCCCCTGCCCTGGCCTGGGCTCCGGCCTGTTCTAGAAGCTCTTTCCTGCTGGAGGCATTTAGGCGCCCCGAGGCTCCGCAGTTACTCTGAAGAGTGAACGAAATAGAACGAGTGGGTGGCCCTTTGTGAACCGTTGAACCAACACTCTGGCACAGCCGGCCGGTCACATGGAAACAGGATCGAGTGTGACCGTTGTAAGGCAACGTTCGGGGAGCGCGTGTGCTGCGTTGGTGTCTGAGTGTTTGCGGGCTGTGGGAAGGACCCATGCGCAACGACCTCTGTGTGCGCATGGGTCTAATTCGTGCCTAATTAGTCACGTAGCCTTTACGGTACTGTCAGATGTATTATTTTTCGCTGGCGATAACCTTCGAGGAGGCAGGGAAGGTGGTTAGGACATTTTCTCCGTATGCTGCTCCGAATAGCTGCGGCTTGGCCCTAAGCCTCCTGGTCCGCTCACCTTCCCGCCGAGCCATGCCTTCCAGGGACAGGCAGGTGACCTGCTGGTTTAAGACACACACACACTGACTGCCACGGAGAGGAGTGGTCCCAGGACAGCTCCAGCACGCGACTGTGGCCCTGCCTGTGCAGTGCAGCGCGGCCACGCGGACGCTGAGGTCTGCCTAGTCTCCACCTGTGCAATTCTTTTTGCTTTTGTCAGGAGCAAATCCATAACCAGCTGGAGCACCTGAAAAGAGTGAAGGATTTAAAGAAGAGGCGTCGGGCACAGGGGGAGCAGGCACGAGCTGAACTCTTGGTAAGGGGATGTGGAATTCACTGGGGGTATCACTCGCTGTGAGGCTGTTCCGCCCCGTAACTGTATCCAGTCAGGTCACCCAGAACTTCCAGATGCGGAGGAAACAACCCCAGATGGCAGCTGGGGGCTCACCGGGAGAAACGAGGGGTTCCCGCATTTGGGGGGAAGAATAGAAGAGCTGAGGTTAGACCCCTGGAGACCTGACCTGTCAGTAGTTTTGTGTAGATTGGGTTGATCCTTGACAGCACTGATATGCCTGAAATTCTTGGCCACAGTTAGCCTCCTTTCGTGCCATTCTGATGATGGTTACTTGTGGTCTTTGCAAGTGACTGATGTTCTAATTTGTGATAGGGCTCTGTGTGTGATATGTATATATGTATATACAGGCTGCTTAACCGACTGAGCCACCCAGGTGCTCCCAGAGACTTTTACTTTTTTTTTTTTTAAATATTTTTATTTATTTCTAGGAGAGAGAGAGAGAGAGACAGCGTGAGCAGGGGAGGGTCAGAGAGAGAGGGAGATACAGACTCTGAAATAGGCTCCAGGCTCTGAGCTGGCAGTCAGCACAGAGCCCGACGTGGGGCTCGAACCCACAAACCGCGAGATCATGACCCAAGCGAAAGTCGGACGCTTAACCGACTAAGCCACCCAGGCGCCCCGAGACTTTTACAATATATACTTACATACCCACTATGTAGGTGCATAAGGGATTTTTTTAAACAGTAAATAAAATATTAGAAATTCCCTTAGGGCACCTGGCTGGCTCAGTTGGTTATGCGTCTGAGTTTGGCTCAAGTCATGATCTTGCGGTTTGCGGGTTCAAGCCCCCGTCAGGCTCTGTGCTGACAGCTCAGAGCCGAGAGCCTGCTTTGGATTCTGTGTCTCCCTCTCTCTCTGTCCCTCCCCCCGGTCATGCTCTGTCTCTCTCTCAAAAATAAATAAAACATTTAAAAAATTTTTAAAAAGAAATTCCTAAGAGATACTTACTTTTGAAAGCCAAGTCTTAGACTAGTGGAGTCTGCCACCATCTTGTGAAATTTTGTCCATCCTGGTCAGGGAACCTCTTCTCATGATGCCTTCAGACACCACCGTTTGCTCTACCCACACAGTCTCTGAGACCTTAGCTTCCCTTGCTTGAAATAGTTCTGGTGGATGGAGAATCTCCTTGTGAGCCTGAGTGGACTCAAATCACCGTGTCCCCTGTGGGACGGTTGTCAGGGGAGGAGGTCCTTCCCTGAGAGTCCGGGCACCTGGACACCCTTCTTGGCTCTGACACCAGCCAGCTGGGTAGATATAAAGAGTGATACGCCCTCCCTCCCTGGACCTGTTTTGCTCCTTTGTAAAATGGGTTGGTTGGATTCAACTTGCGGTTTTTCAGCAAGGATTGTACTGCCCTCTCCTTCCCTCCAGTGGTGTGAGTGTGTCTTTGGTTGTCACTTGAGGAACTGAGTGACTGGGGAGAGGAAGGCAGAGACCCTGAATGTCCTGCAAGGGGAGAAACAGGGCCATGCCAGGCAAAACTGCCCCCCCCTCCCCCAGTGCCAGTCACAACGGCTTTCAGAAGCACTGGGTCAACTGCTCTTTAAGGTCTCTTTCAGCTTTAATTTTCCATTTCTGAGGTTACATTGTATTCTTTATATCTTTAAAAAACTTAATGTAGCTAAGGAGAGGTGTAGGCTTACCAGAAGGGTTTAACACAGATGTGTGGGCGTCACTGTCCCACAGTGAGTGCTTAGGAGGGGCCGTCAGCAGGATGCGTTCATGCAGGGAATCCTCAGGATGAGTCTAGATTAGAACAGGTGTCAGCAAGCTTCTGTAAAGGGCCAGATACTCCGTATTTTTGGCTCTGCGGGCCACATCGTCTCTGTCACAAATGCTCAACTCTTGTAGCTCGAAGACCACTCAGTATGTGAATAATGGGTGTGGTTGTGTCCCAGTAAAACTTTATTCCACAGGAGTAAACAAGGGAATGGAGCACAGAGCCTTTTTTTTTTTTTTTAATTTACATCCAGGTTAGCATATGGTGCAACAATGATTTTAGGAGTAGATCCCTTAATGCCCGTGCCCTAGGCCCATCCCCCTCCCACAACCTCTCCAGTAACCCTCAGTTTGTTCTCCATTTTTAAGAGTCTCTTATGTTTTGTCCCCTTCCCTGTTTTTATATTACTTTAGCTTCCCCTCATCTGTTTTGTATCTTAAAGTCCTCATATGAGTGAAGTCACGTATTTGTCTTTCTCTGACTAATTTCGCTTAGCATAATACCCTCCAGTTCCATCCACGTAGTTGCAAATGGCAAGATTTCATTCTCTTTGATTGCTGAGTTATACATATACATATATATATAAACACACACACACGCCACATCTTTTTTATCCGTTTATCTATTGATGAACATTTGGGCCTTTTCCATACTTTGGCTGTTGTCGATAGTGCTGCTATAAACATTGGGGCGCATGCGCCCCTTCGAAGCAGCACACCTGTATCTCTTGGATAAATACCTAGTAGTGCAATTACTGAGTCACAGGGTAGTTCTATTTTTAACTTTCTGAGGAATCTCCACACTGTTTTCCAGAGTGGCTGCACCAGTTTGCATTCCCAACAACAGTGCAAAAGGGTTCCTCTTTCTCCGCGTCCTCGCCAACATCTGTTGTTGCCTGAGTTGTTCATGTTAGCTATTCTGACAGGTGTGAGGTGGGACCTCATTGTGGTTTGGGTTTGTATTTCCTTCATGATGAGTGATTTGAGCACTTTTTCATGTGTCGGCTGGCCATCTGGATGTCTTTTTTGGAGAAGTGTGTATTCGTGTCTTTTGCCCATTTCTTCGCTGGATTATTTGTTTTATGTTTATTAAGTTTGATAAAATTCTTTATAGATTTTTGGATACCAATTCTTTATCTAATATATCATTTGCAAATATCTTCTCCCATCTGTTGGTTGCCTTTTAATTTTGCTGATTGTTTCCTTTGCTGTGCAGAAGCTTTTTATTTTGGTGAAGTCACAATAATTCATTTTTGCTTTGGTTTCCCTTGCCTCCAGAGACGTGTTGAGTAAGAAGTTGCTGCTGCCAAGGTCAAAGAGGCTTTTGCCTGCTTTCTCCTCTAGGATTTTGATGGCTTCCTGTCTCACATTTAGGTCTTTCATCCATTTTGAGTGTATTTTTGTGTCTGGTGCAAGAAAGTGGTCCAGGTTCAGTTTTCTGCATGTCGCTGTCCAGTTTTCCCAGGACCGTTTGCTGAAGAGACTGTCTTTATTCCATTGGATATTCTTTCCTGCTTTGCCAAAGATGAGTTGGTCACACGTTTGTGGGTCCATCTCTGGGTTTTCTGTCCTGTCCCGTTGGTCTGAGTGCCTGTTTTTGTGCCCGAGCACAGAGCTTTCAGGGAGGCCTGTCAGTGGGAGGTGGGGTAGAGAAGGAAGGGAGGACTGGCTTTGCTGAACAGATCTGCACCGGGAGGGAACCTCACCCAGAGCCAGGGAGGGGGTAGTGGATGCACACCCCTTAAGGCCAGAAAGAGGGTGTGGGTGCATGGGAAGGGCCTCAGTGACGTGGTCGGGGTCACGATGCAAGGATGGAGTGTTCCAGCCCATCCCCTGTACCTGACCCATCACTTCCCGGCTGTCCTTCATGGCTCCCAGCCCCCTGCCGGGTGGGTATGTTCCTCCCTCCTCCCTTCTCCAACTTCTCCGTCACTGTGTGTGCTCCTCCAGAGCACTGGGGTGGGATGGTGAGGTCTGGTGGGGGGCAGCCCAGGATGAAACAGAAAGGGCTCTGGAAGAGAGCCTTCCGTCTCCTCAATGCCCCTGCCTGTCCCTGTGCAGAGCCTGACCCAGATGGAGAGGGAGAAGATCGTTTGGGAGTTTGAGCAGCTCTATCACTCCTTGAAGGAGCATGAGTACCGCCTCCTGGCCCGCCTGGAGGAGCTGGACCTGGCCATCTACAACAGCATCAATGGCGCCATCACCCAGTTCTCCTGCAACATCTCCCACCTGAGTGGCCTGATCGCCCAGCTGGAGGAGAAACAGCAGCAGCCCACCAGGGAGCTCCTGCAGGTAAGGGTCGGCGCACCCGTCCACACAGCCTGCAGGGAGCTCCCGCAGGTAAGGGTCGGCGCACCTGTCCACACAGCCTGCAGGGAGCTCCTGCAGGTAAGGGTCGGCGCATCCGTCCACACAGCCTGCTGGAAAGTCTCCCTTTTCTCTGCCAGGCAGCACCAAGGGCCCCCCACTCCCCTGTGAGCCTGGCCCTTGCTAAGCTTCGCACCACGTCGGGGAGGGGGATATTGCAAGAGAAGCGCCAGCTGACACCGCCTGGGTTGCTCAGTGTGTTGTCTCATGAAGGAGCAAAAGGAAGGCCTGATGCCCGGGCCTGTCCTGCGTGGACAAGTGCTGTGATCACGAGTGAGGTTCTTGGCCTCTCTGGGCCTCACTGACCTGATCTGCTCCTGGTGTAGGGAGGGGTTGGGCGCCCATGCCGTTTGAAGACCGTCTCCATGCAGTATCTCGTCACTGTAACATACACACGTATGTGAGCACAGCCACCAATGGTGAGCACTGGAGCCGGAGTCATTGGCCCAAGCCACCCTGGAACTCAAGTCCGGGGTAGGGCCTGTGATACGGCTGCGTGGCCCCGACCAAGCCAGACCAGGACACGAGCTGGTGTTCACTCGGTGCATGTGGGCAGGCTGTTCTGGGCCAGGCGCTGTTCCAGGCATGGGATTAAGTGGTGCAGGGCCCTCCTGAAGTTCATGTTCTCGTGTCGAGCTCAGACAGCAAAGGAGTGAACAGCAGGTAGAAGAGATGCTGATAAACGTCCTTAAGGGGGGATGATGGCCAAAGTCAAGGGTCGGCAAACTGCTCCCCTCCTGTTTTTCTGTGGCCTGCGGGCTCAGTGTGGTTTTTACACTTGTAGATGATTGGAAACCATCAGAATTTTATTTTGTGGAACGTGGAATTATACAGAGTTCGAACTCTGTTGTGAGAGAGTTGTTGGCACACAGCTGCACGGTGCATCGCTGCCTTTCTGCTGCCAGAGCAGAGGGTGCAAAACCAGAGCGACGTGCTGTCTGGCCTCTGAGAGCGAGTGTGCTGACTCCTGTTTAGACTAGGAAGGCCTAGGGGCGCCTGGGGGCTCAGTCGGTTAAGCAGCCGACTTCGGCTCAGGCCATGACCTCGCGGTTCGTGGGTTCGAGCCCCGCGTCGGGCTCTGTGCTGACAGCTCAGAGCCCGGAGCTGCTTCGGATTCTGTGTCTCCCTCTCTCTCTGACCCTCCCCTGTTCATGCTGCCTCTTTTTCTCAGAAATTAAAAAAAATAAAAGCAACGAATAGGAAGGCCTAGGCTTGAGCCTTAACGAACAGCAGCCGGGTGGTGGAGGGGAAGAGGAGGACCTGGCGGGGAGCACGTGGCAGAATGTGTGGCACAGTGTGGCCGGGAGGAGCGGGGACAGCAGGGTCTCATGCCGTCGGGGGCTGACGTCCATGGCTCAGAGCCGCGAGCACCACTCGTGCACTGCCTTAGTGAGCAGTGTGGGCGGGACTCACTTCGGGGACGGTGGTCACTGGCGTGGGGAGAGACACCACGGGTGGGTGACAGTGTCGGGTGAGGAAATACTCGGGGGTGGGGTGGATGGGGGGCGATGCCTAAAGACACGAGGCAGACGGGAGCAGAGCCTGTGTTGTCAGGATGCGGGTCAGGAACACCCCTGCAGCTGGAAACCGCTGACGTCTGTGCCTGAGAGGGCAGAGGGAAGGGGACCCGCGTGCACACGCGAGTTAGTGCAGGAAGATCTTGGGGGAGAACGGAGGGTGGGGGGAGGTGGAGGCGGGCAGGGNTCAGAGTCTGGGAAAACCAGGTGGTTTGAGCCCCGGAAGGGTCACTAGGTCAGGGAACGCCAGTTTACACCGGGGCCAGTCTGCCCTGTTGTGTGACTTTCTCGTCCACGTTGTGCTCTGAGAGCAGGAGGGCTCTGGCGCAGGCCCAGGGGAAGCGGGAATTTGGGTGTATCTGGGGTTAGCGCTTTGTAAGATGGAGGTGAGCGTTCGGTTTTGTTGCTTTATTGGGATAAAATATATGGAAGTTCATCATTTCAACCATTTCTTTTTAGGTTTTTAATGTTTATTTAAAAAAATTTTTTTATGTCTTTATTTTATTTTGAGAGAGAGAGACAGAGAGTGAGCAGGGGAGGGGTAGAGAGAGAGGGAGACACAGAATCTGAAGCAGCTCCAGGCTCTGAGCTGTCCACACAGAGCCCGAACTCACGAACTGCAAGATCATGACCTGAGCTGAAATTGGATGCTCAACTGACTGGGCCACTCAGGTGCCCCCATTTCAACCACTTGCAAGTGTACAACTCATGGGGGCGCCTGGATGGCTCAGTTGGTTAGGCACCCAACTGTTGGTTTCAGTTCAGGTCATGAGCCCAGAGTCATAGGATAGGATCAAGCCCCGAGTCAGGCATGGAGCCTGCTTGGGATATTCTCTCTCTCTCTCTCTCTCTCTCTCTCTCTCTCTCTGCATGAGCACTGCTTGCTCATGCGTTCTCTCGCTCTCTCTCAAAAACAAAAACCATACAAGTCAGCAGCATGCAGTAAACTCACATGAAACCACCAGTCTGCCCTGTGTCTCGCGGGGTTGCCTGTGGGCAGAGCCCCGCAGTCTGGCTTCTTTTACTTGCGTATTTTATTCTTGGTTCAGCCATGTTTCAGTGCTGCGTTTATTTTCACAGCTGGGTAACGTCCCATTGTGTGGATACGCACCACGTTTTGTTTCATTGTATTGTACTTCATTCATGAGTTGGCAGGCTTTTGACGATGGTGGATGGTGCTCTGGACGCTAACACCTGACTCACTTCAGCACTTGGGTGAGTCATCTGAGCAGGGGCCACGTTCCAGTCTGAGTAGATGTGCTGCCAAAATGAACACTCGAGGTTTTAAAAATTATTACTTTTTTTAAACATTTATTTATTTTTGAGAGACATACAGATCATGAGCAGGGGAGGGGCAGAGAGAGAGAGGGACACACAGAATCGGAAGCAGGCTCCAGGCTCTGAGCTGTCAGCACAGAGCCTGACGTGGGGCTTGAACCCACGAACTGCGAAATCATGACCTGAGCCGAAGTTGGATGATCAACCGACTAAGCCACCCAGGCGCCCCCAAAATTATTACTTTTTAAGGTGGAAGATACTTGTGAGGACGTTTTTGAACAGATGGGGTCACTGAAGAAAGAGGGGTTGTGGACATGGAAAGAGAGGGAGACGGTCTTGATCACCACCAGAGAGTAGTTATGGTGGAGGTCATGGGAAAAGTGAGCTAAATCGTACTTGACGGGGAAATATTAGAGGCATTCCCACCGAGGTCGGGAAGAGGACAGGGCGTCCACTATTGTCTGCCTCTACTTAGCATTGTACTGGAGGGGTTTGTTTGTTTTCTCAAAAAATTTAAAATGTTTTATTTTAATGTTTGTTTATTTTTGAGAGAGACAGAAGGTGAGCAGGGGAGGGTCAGAGAGAGAGAGGGAGACACAGAATCGGAAGCCGCTCCAGGCTCTGAGCTGTCAGCACAGCCGACACGGGGCTTGGGCTCACAAACCGTGAGATCGTGACCTGAGTTGAAACCAAGAACCAGATGCCTCACCGACTGAGCCAGCCAGGTGCTCCTAGAATACCAGCATTTTCTTAATTCAATACACTGTTGGCAAAGATGTGGAAGAGAGAATCTCATGTGCTGGTGGGAAGACAAAGTGTTTGGCGGTATGTAACAGATGTATGCATGCGGTTAGACTTGGACCAATGATCCTTCCAGGAATTTACCTAAGTATGAAAATATGTACAACAACGCACACACACAAGGTTACACGACGTAACATTGTGATTGCGAAGCATTGGAGAAAAGCCCACCTTCCAGACTGAGGTTGGATGAACTAATTCTGCGTGTGTTTGCACCATGGGCACTAGGCCACTGTACAGAAGAGTAAGGGGGGTACCCATGAGCTGATGCAGAGAGGTTTCCAGGAATGTGTTGTGAAGTAAAAAGTCAAAGTGCAAAATGCGGAGGATGCTACTTGCAGTGGAAGAAAAAAGAGATCTTTGAAATCATGTATCTGCTTGTTTTTACAGAGGAAACAGTGGAAGGAGAAACCAGATGGGGACAGGAAGATGGGATGGGAAACGGTAGGCTAGGAAGTGACAGAGACTCTCTGGCCAAGTCTCAGACTTTCTGAGTACTATAGTAAATAAGAACAGTGATGGATTATAGCCTATTAAAGTAAGAATATATGAGTTCATACTAATAATAAATGGGGGAAATTACTCCTTTCAGGAGAATGTTGACTAAGCAACGTAGAAGGAATTTGGGGACACCTGAATAGCTCAGTCGGTTGAGCTTCTGACTTCGGCTCAGGTTATGATCTTACGGTTCATGAGTTCGAGCCCCACATTGGGCTTGCTGCTGTGAGCGCAGAGCCTGCTTCAGATCCTCTGTTTCTTTCTCTCTCCACCCCTCCCCCACTCACACTCTCTCTCTCAATAATAAACATGTAAAATATAAAATAAATTTAGAAGCTATGAAAGGACTGGTTAACCATCATAGAAGTTAATTCAGACAGTAATTACCAGTGGATGTTAAATCTAAGGGAGGAAGTTTGAGAAAGATTAGAATAGTAACGTAGTATCAAAGTATCACTTTCTCATTACTTCTTAGTTACAAAAGGAAACAGTAGCTATCCAGCGATCAAAATATCACCAGTAAGGGGCGATGGGATATCTGTGCCTTTAGAAGAATGCTCCATACCTTCGTCCCAGAGGAGACAGCCTGACTTTAATCATGAGGGGAGTATCTGAGAACCTCCAAAGGACAGACGATTTTCTGCAGAATAACAACCAGTGTCAGTGCTGTGAAAGCAGTGGTACGGAGTCACCCAGATTGAAGATGCGCGTCACGATAGCTAAATGTGGTGACTGGTCCTGGATTACCAGGGGGAGGGAGTAGTTGTGGGGAACTTTATTAAGATGATCGGCTGGGGGCTCAGTTAGTGGAGCATCCGGTTTCGGCTCAGGTCATGATCTCACGGTTCATCAGTTTGAGCCCCACGTTGGGCTCTGTGCTGACAGCTCAGAGCCTGGAGCTGCTTCAGATTCTGTGTCTCCCTCCTCTCTGCCCCTCCCCAGCCTGTGCACACACGCTCACTCTCTATTTTTCTCTCTCAGATAAAGAAACTTAAAATTCAAAAAGAAAGATGATTGCTTACAGAAGAATATGGACTGTGAGTTAGATAAACGTTGCATCCGTGTTCATTGTTCTGGGCTTGATTACTGTAGTTGTGTAAGAAAATGTGCATGTCCCTAGGAAATACACACAGAAGTATGAAGGGGTAAAGGATATAGTATAAAGAATGATCTCAAATGGTTCTGGACATAAATGTGTCTATAATAGTTCGGTGAGGAGTACACACAAGCTGTGTACTCACAGCTTTTCTGTGTGTTTGAAATCACTTCACAAAAAGTCAAAGCAAGCTGGGCAAGTGGACAGTTGTCAGTGGGTGGGGAACTTAGGAAATTGTGATCAAGACGTCCTTGGCCGGCGGGGCGGGAGCGGACGTAGGAAATGCTGGGTAGCAAACTGTGTGCCTCGGTTTCCTCAGCCCGGGTTTCAGCCCCGTGACTAGGTTGTACACTTGTCTGGCTTCTCACAGGAGGGTTTTCACAGCCATGAGAGAACTGAAGTGACGACCTCTCACAGTTACCTTCTCCTTTCTCTCGTAGGACATCGGGGACACGCTGAGCAGGTACAGTGTTCTCTCCCCCAGTGTTCAGTCGAGTGTACGGCATGTCCCTTACACTCCTGAGTCCCAGAAGGAGCCCAGAGCCTCGGAAAGATCTCTTCCCAAAGTGTGTCCTGCCCGTCTCTGGACCGAGTCACTGTGTGCAGAGAGCCAGACGGACCACGGATCTGCTCAAACTCAGGAATGACTGACAAATTGTGAGGGTGAAGGATGGAGTTGTGCTTGTGGTTTGTGAGGACACTTCCGGGGAGAGACTGAAGGCTCCCAGGGACCCGGTCGCTTCGTAAGGGTTCCAGGGCCCTCCCCCGACCACACTCTCCTGGCTCCACCATGGGGAGAAGAGTGACGGGCTCAGGGCTACGTGACTAGTGCCCCGTTCCCCGGATTCCGACCCTCTTCTCCTTATTCCTGGGCTGTGTCCACGATGGGGAGTGAGTGAGAGGCCCCTGGATGCTGGGGCGGGAACGAGGAGGGAGGCCCCCGAGGGGGCTGGGCCTCGGGGACCTGCCGCTTGGCGCAGGGGCATCTGCAGGCGCAGAGACTGACTTTGAAGGAGCTGAACGTTGAAGGTGGTTGACATTGGAATGCTGAGAACCTCTGGGCGGCTGTGGCCGGGCCGTGCGGGAGCACTCGACCCCGGGGATGGCCTCGTGCATCCGCGGGGCGGCTTGGCTGGGTGGCTATGTGGATAGAATGATGTTGGTAAAATTAAGACTTTGGAAGAGATGAGTTAGAACATGTCCAGTCCCAGCCAGGTGGCCCCAGTGATTACGGCCCTTGTTACTTTATACTGTTGGTGCCAGTCTGTTCTGGCCCAGCCTAGGGAGAGTAGATCCTTTAGAGCTTAGCGCTTTGTGACGTTCATGTTTGGGTTTGGCCTCTGAAGTAGGAGACCCAACATTTCATTGGCTTAATGCTTAAAATTAGTAAAAAAAAAAAAAAAAAAAAGGTCACCATGTAAGAAACGTGCGGGTAGGTGGCCCAGGGTTCTTCTGCGGCCCCTGAGTTGCGGTCCTGGGTCTTATGTACAGTCTCAGGTGGTCGATGGACCGCTAGCCAGCTGCACGCCTCTTCGGCCGGCTTCTCAGTGAGCACGAGACCGTCTTATGTCTTGTTGGCCAGAACTCAGCTGCAAGGTCCCATCTAGACTGGGCAGCCAGAAACTCAGAAACTTGGAGGGTGGCAGAAAGAGTAATGGGGAGGCAATTCGCAATCAGTTTCCTGCCGTAGACCCCAACGCCCACGCCCGTGAGTAGGGAGTGGAGTGGGTACTTGTCTGAAGACTTTCTCCCTGTATTTGGGAACCTGAAGGCACTGGGTCATATCCCACCATGAAGCTCAAGGACTTGGATAGAATCTAGAGCTTTCTGGCAAGGTCTGCCTTATATTCAGTCCAGTAGACCTTCCTGAGGACAGGCCGTTTGAAAACCCCTGAGCTCTGTGCTGTGGGGGGTCTGAAATGAGTAAGATGTTTCTTCTGCTCTTGTCCAGAGGATCACAGTCTAGGAGGAGAGCAGGGAAAGGGTTGTAGTGGCTGCTTTTAAAGACCGTTGGGCTGGGGGCACCTGGGTGGCTCAGTTGGTTAAAGACTGTTGGCCAGTTGAACCCAGGCTTTGTCTGGGATCCTAAGATGTGGGGTCGGGGTTGGATTTACTCATTGTTTTGTTTTGTTTTGTTTTGTTTTACTTTAGAGCTGAAAGAATCCGGATCCCTGAACCTTGGATCACACCTCCAGATCTGCAAGAGAAAATCCACATTTTTGCGCAAAAATGTCTGTTCTTGACGGAGAGTCTGAAGCAGTTCACAGGTAATGCAAGCAGGCAGATCCACTGGGGGAAATGGATTCATGCCCTGAATGTTTGCGTGTTGCCCGAGGGGAAGATCTGTTTTCCAGCCAGCTGTGGGATGCAAACTGAATGTCTTCTTTTCTCCCCCTAGAAAAAATGCAGTCGGATATGGAGAAAATCCAAGGTAAATTTATGCATTTATTGGGCTTTTGATGTTAAAGTTTCCTGGGAAGGGAACATCTACTTAAAAAATTTTTTTCTTAATGTTTATTTATTTTTGATACAGGGAGAGCATGAGCAGGGGAGGGCAGAGAGAGAGGGACACAGAATCTAAAGCAGGATCCAGGCTCTGAGTTGTCAGCACAGAGCCTGATGCGGGGCTCGAACTCACAAAGAGTGCGATCATGACCTGAGCCAATGCCTAATGATGAATGAGCCACCCAGGTGCCCCCCCGAACATCTACTTTAAAAGTGCAGGAAAATGAGAAGGATGTGACCCCCACTGGCCAGCCTTCCTGGATCTTCCACTTCTTCCTTTTCCCTTTTAACTGGGTCAATTAATAGCCTGTTCTTTGAATTTGAGGTCTTTTAACTACACACACTCAGTTCTCAGTCTACATTGACAGGGGAGAAAAACAGGCAATCCAAAAATTAATCCAGAATTCATTTAATTAACAATGCTTAATGCTTATTTATTTTTGAGAGAGAGAGAGAGACAGAACACTAGTGGGGGGGGGCGCAGAGAGAGAGGGAGACACAGAATCCTAAGCAGGTTCCAGACCCCACGCTGTCAGCGCAGAGCCCGACTTGGGGCTTGAACCCATGAGCTGTGAGATCGTGACCTGNCCTAGTTTTTTTACTTGGGAAAAAGACTGAACCGAAAGCTCGCCCGTTGCACGTCATGTGAGCCAGGATATAATGTTATGACTCGTACTGCTCCTGGGCCTTGGTGCCCCCGGGACGGGGTCCTGCGGCACCTGCAGGCAGTGGCCTGAACCGGGTGTCAGGAGGCAGGCCGCCACAGCCCCGCTTAGGAAGGGTTCCACACTGTTAATTCCTCGTCCATGATGTGAGGAAAATGGTTCTGTAGGACTAAGTTAGTTACTGTTTCTAAAGTCTTTAGAATGGAGCCTGACACATAATAAGTCCTTTATTTTTGCTTATTAAATGAAGTGTTTTAGGTATTTAAGAGAAGCCCTTTTAAATGTAGAATTTTCTGATCATGAGCCACATTCAGTTAGAAGTTGGCTGTATCCTAAATGCTAAAGTCCCTAGGTGGCCTCGCGGGATCCGAACCCTTATGCGGAGGTCAACCCTTTTCTTATCCCCATGGTCTCTGGTGGTTTCCTGTGTGATGTATGCTAAGACCTTGTTGCATTTTATCTGTTCAGATAGACACTCTTTTGGCATGTTAGCAACACTTAGGTAGGGGACGGACACTCAGTGTCTTCCGCAAGCAGACAGACAGGAACCGCACTAGAGACCGTGGATGATGCTGGAAGTGGTCAGTTCAGTGGTCAGTGCAGACGTGACCTTCCTTGGCATGGCTCTCGATGACCTCTCTTGCCCTCCTGCCACTTAAGAGGCTTGTGAGAGCTCATTTGTGAACATGCTTTGTCCACTGTTAGTGCCTTTCGAGTGAGTGGTCCCATTTTCCCAGCATGGTAGCAGCTGCCCCCCAGCCCCCGGAGCAGAGGCGCCGAGCCGGCCGGCCCACCTCGCAGTGGGGTCCTTGACCTTGGCTCAGTTTGACCCCATTTGCTACCAACCTCAGGTACATGGTCATCCTTCCCACCCATGGTTCCCGCGNCGATGGAGTCACGTGCCTTGTAGGGAACTCTGTGCGTGACGGCAGCAGGGCTTCTGGACTGTGTAACGATGCCACAGCTTTATGGTGATGCTGACCAAGCCCCTTCCATTAGGTGCTTCTTGGAAATACTCACATGACGTCCATAACTTCTTCTCTCTTGTTCTTTCAGAATTGAGGGAGGCTCAGTTATACTCAGGTAGGTGATGTGGACAAAACCATATGGAAAGAGGAGTAAAAGCCCTCAAGCCCTAACTACTATCGTGAATGATTTGGGAAATTGCCTAAATTTGGGTTCTTCAGGTTATGTGTATAAAAGTGATAAATGGTAACCAGAAAAAAAAACCCAACATTGTTTCTATGTGTTTACAATGTGTTTGGCTCCTAAAATGCCCCAAAGCTGCAGCCAGTGGAGGTACCGGAGTTCAGAAGCCTGGGGGGGAGCCTGTGCCCCCTCGCTCTGCCGCTCATCCTGCCCGGCCTCAGGGCCACCATGGGCTCCCACTCCGTGAACTCGGCTGTTCGAGGTGCTGGGCATCCAGGAACATCATGTCCTCTCATCTCTGGGTGGGAACTGAACCCCCCCCTTCCCCATGACCATCACCGTCACCCAAGGGTCAGGGGACTGGGTCCCAAGGACCCAGAGGCACTACATCATAGGTGTGTGCTCTCCGCAGTCACATGGTCCCTCATGAAGACAGGCGCTCTGCGCACACCAGGTCTAATTTTGTTGGGGTTCGCCACTGATGCATATTCTGTAGTTTCAGCAAGTGGTAAGTGAGTGCCTGGCTTACGTCCTCCCCTGTCTGGCATCGTGCAGGGTGCTGTGGAGGGAACCAAAGAGCAGAAGACGCTGTTCTGCCCTTGGAGTTTAGTGTCCGCTGGGAGGTTGGAGGCACCCCCATGGCACGGCAGACAGGTGGCTGAAGGCCGTTCACATTGTCGAACCATGAACCCAGAGGTCACCTCCACGGTGGCTCGTCATGAACCTTTTGTGGGACTCATGCAGCCTGCCTGGACTATGGTTCGGAGGGATGGTGCTTGGGAGCTTTCCTCCCGAGCAGGATTTGACAAGTGTGTGTGAGAACCTAGCGCTTTAAAGCGGGGAAGCCCCACACGTTTGCAAGATGCTGTAATACAAGCACCCAGGGACGTGACATGGGTGATCCATCGTGTCCGGTGTGAGAGGGAGAGGTGAGGGCGTGGCTGGCCAGCAAAAGCTTCTTGACGGAGATGTGGGGCTTGCACTGGACCTTAGAAGAAGAGGAATGGGTTTTTTTGCGTGGGTTGAGTAAGGATACAAAAGAGTGACTTGGAAGGTGGGCAAATTGATACAGGATCACAGTCCCTTATTCACATATCCCAAATCCCAAAATTTATGTGGGAGATTCCATCATCATGGATAATGTGGCTTAAGATGTCAAAGAAAGGGAACAGAGGTAAAATCTCGGTACTTTCGATGTATCTGGTCTTAGAAAGGTGATGAGCTAATTCAGAGAGTCGTTTTGCAGATGTCGAGTCAAAGATGAATTTCGGAAGGCGAATGCAGCCTATAGGGGGCGCTTGTATCTTTCTGGGGAGGTCGGGGAGAAGCCGGCTGCCCTCCAGGCGCTGACCCACCCTCCCCTCCCCCGGGTCTCTGCAGTGGATGTGACTCTGGACCCGGACACTGCCTACCCCAGCCTGATCCTCTCCGATAACCTGCGGCAAGTGCGGTACAGCTACCTGCAGCAAGACCTGCCGGACAACCCGGAGCGCTTCAATCTGTTTCCCTGTGTCCTGGGCTCTCCGTGCTTCATTGCTGGGAGACACTACTGGGAGGTGGAGGTGGGAGATAAAGCCAAGTGGACCATCGGTGTCTGTGAAGACTCGGTGTGCAGAAAAGGTGGCGTGACCTCGGCCCCCCAGAATGGATTCTGGGCCGTGTCCTTGTGGTACGGGAAGGAGTACTGGGCTCTCACCTCCCCAATGACTGCCCTCCCCCTGCGGACCCCCCTCCAGCGGGTGGGGATTTTCTTGGACTATGACGCTGGCGAGGTGTCCTTCTACAACGTGACCGAGCGGTGTCACACCTTTACTTTCTCTCACGCGACCTTCTGCGGGCCCGTGCGGCCCTACTTCAGTCTGAGTTACTCGGGGGGGAAGAGCGCGGCCCCGCTCATCATCTGCCCCATGAGCGGGATCGATGGGTTTTCCGGCCATGTTGGCGACCATGCTCATTCCATGGAGACCTCCCCTTGAGGTGAACTCGGGCCACCCGGGCTGGCGGCCGTGATCCCACCCCAGGCGGAAGGCGGCTTGCTGCCTCGCCGCTTCTGTTCGTCTCAGCTGGACGCCCTTAGGCTCCCAGGTCCTGCAGCGGGACGTGGGATGTCCACGTTCTCCACCTTCCGCCCCCTTCCCTTGCAGATTGTGAGATGTATTGACATGTGCCAGAGTGCCCAGAAATAAAAACCAGATGTCCGCCTCCGGTATCTGGACACTTTGGTTTCAGCCAGTCCTGGAGGGAGAAAGTGTGGACGGCGCTCGGAGAGCCGTTCGGAACACTTTGCCGGGGCTCCACGCGGCCCCCTCTGGTTCAGCCCCACATAGTGGTCACGGATATCGCGGTTTTCTGGGCTGAGGCTCCTTCCTAAGAGCCTGGAGAGGAACCACAGGGCCCTGTCAGCATGGCTCCCTCGATCCCGGGTTCTCCTCTGGGAGTAGTACCTCTACCCCATTCCCATTCTCCCGTAGTTTTATTAACTCCATTAAAGAGGCCTCTGTGTGTTTTGATTAGTTAACAGTTATTTTACAGTAACGGTGGGAAATGGCGCCACGTCTGTTATGAGATAATGTTCTAATCAATGTGCTCTTTGCCTCTGTATCTGTTCCGAGGGCTTTGTCTGCTCCCTCCATTCTGACCGGGGCACATCACCCAGGATGATTTCCTGCCACACCATCCGTTGTCCCCAGACCCCCCCCCACTCCCATCTGTGGACTGACGGTCAGTCATACCCCCTCCCTGGAGTGATTCTGAGGCACTCTTCCAGGGATTCATGGACTTTTTGCCTCCTTTTCTCCATTTCCTTTGGGGAATGACCTTTCTAATAGGTGTACCATCGAGGGGCAGCTCCATCCCCGTAGCTGTTGGGCCGCGAGGCATTCTGGGGCTGAAGGCTAAACAGATCACTTCAGGCCCCCACGATGGTTCTTCGTCCTCCTTCCCTTTGGGTACATGCCCCTCTGTTTGAAAATAAAGTGACTATGGATGTTGTTTACATTGTTGTTGCTTTCCGGGTCTTGGTAGGATTGGGTTCTTAGATGCTGGGCACAGTTGAAGGGGCTGGTTCATGTGAGTTCCCTATGGGTCCGGAATCCTGGTCTGGCCAGTATTTTACTTCAAACTGGATGATAAAACGAGTTTGGGTGCCATGTCCCTGCTTTCTAACGGTGTCGAGAAAGCAGTGTTCACAGCCTTATAAGTTCACCAGGAAAGGGTTCTCAAGCCCTTCTCTTTTAAGCTTCTTTATTTTGAAAGAGAACGCAAGCAGGGGAGGGGCAGAGAGGAGAGAGCATCCCAAGCAGGCTCTGTACTGTCAGCGCAGAGCCAGACATGGGGCTTGAACCCATGAACCATGAGCTCATGACCTGAGCCAATACCAAGAATTGGATGCTTAACCGACTGAGTCGCCCAGGCGTCTCTCTACAGTCCTTCTTACAGCTGGTGGTGAGATAATGCAGCAATGCTTGGCAGAGGTCCGAGGGCCCAGAACTTGCTTCCCAGCCCAGAACCACCAGCCTAAGCCCTTGGGGGTACAAAGGTCACCGCATACTGAGGAGGAAAGATCAGGCTGAGAGAAAAGCTTCATTCCAGGGATTTGGATCATTTCTGCTTCTGGACACGGCCTCGAGTGTATAGACCTTATTATGGTCTATACTCCGTCCTGTTCCCAGCACTGATGTTTCACCGCTGCATCCTGAGTTGGTGAGGTCATGTTCTAATTCATTCAGTTATGCATTATGTTGAGGGAAATCCTATAACCAGGGCCTATAGAGAGGGCCTATGTAAAATACTACTAACTAGACAGCAGCGCACACAATGGTTCTTGAATGTTCCTAACAACCCTACAAAGTGGGTACTATCGCCATTATTTTACACATGCAGACACCAAAGCACAGAGAGGGCAAATGGCTTACCCAAGGCACACAGCTGGGAAGCCGTGGAGCCAGGATTCACACCAAGATGGATTGTGTGACCACACACACCTGATCACAACCCTCTGCGTACGTGGATTGTGCTTTCCCAAGCGGGAAGCAGAGTGTGGAACGGAGGCCTTACGGTGCTGGTCTGCTGACCCAGGGTACCTGCCTTCAGCAGGAAGGCTCTCCTGCTGGGAAGCTGGGTGGGGTCCCCGTCAAAATTGCATTCCAGTTTCACTTAATCTAGTCCACTGGGGCAGATGAATAGGGGCCCGCAGAGAGGGCACCTCGCGGGTGTCCAAGGAAAAGTGTCCCTGGGGCGGCCTGCAGTCCTCGCAGCTATCGTTGGGGCCATCTCCAGGCTGAGGGGCTTGCAGTGCGTCTCCTTTACCCCCGGCAGACCCAGAGCTCCAGAGGCGGCATCTGGATGCATTTCTACGCGCAGCAGCAGCAGCAGCCAGAGCAGAGATAAGTCTGTCGGATTCAACAAAGCTACTTCCCATGTGAATGAGGTGGATGTGCCCTAAGAGCGAAGGTTCCTAACCATGCCGGGTGAGGACGTGTCCAAAGACCACATACCTTATGATGCCCGTTTTGCAATGTGAACAAAAGGACCCCGGGAGCACGGCACAGAGGCAGAGGTTACCTTCTGGTACTGGCTGTGGGCGGTGGGTTCGTACATATTTAAAAATTATTTAAATTTTGAATTAAAAACCAAAACGCTGCCATTTTCAATGAGGTTGAATGAACCTGTACTCATCTGCAGATAGGTGAGCAACACTTGAATTCAGTGAATTAGGATTTGAGGCCCGGTAGCATCCCTCTGGCTCCCGTCTGGTTCCTTTCCTCGGAACATCAGGTGTTAATTACACATTAGGATTCCAACAGCTCAGTCTTTAGAGCTTTCACTGCCCTAGGATATTATTGTGTCTGTCTTCAGCTGCTCATTTTTTCTTTTTAAAAAAAAATTATTTACTATATATTTATTTGAGAGAGCCTGCGAGCAGGAGAGGGGGAAGAGTCAAGCAGGCTCCACACTCAGCGTGGAGCCCAACATGGGGCTCGATCCCACAACCCTGGGGTCATGACCTGAGCAGAAATCAAGTTGCTTGCTATACCGAATGAGCCACCCAGATGCTCCTCTTGTTTTTTGTGATTCTGGCCTGGCAGGCAGAGAACAGCATCTTCCCAAGAGCAGACAGGCCTGGAAGGGCCCAGTTCAGAGAATATAAGGAAAGTGAGCATAGCTCCTGCCCTCCAGGATGCGCAGTTGAGAAGATGAGAAATATTTGAGATGTAACTACCCGACACTTAAAGGTGCCATGAAGTTGAAAGCAAATTTCTGTCCTCATAGTAAATGAGCCACTTGTCAGGGCAGTTAGTTATCTGTGATCCAAACCCGAGAGGCGACAGGAATCACACATCTCTTCCCAGCAAAGAAAAAAACTCAGAAGGTTCTTTCTCCGCGTATTAATGGTGGGTGTGTTGCCTCTTCGAAAACGAAGGACAAGAATTTGTGGATTCAAACCGCACCATCACCCAGTGTTGGATACCCGAGCTGAACTGAACTCCCCAGGAAGATACAAGAGAACATGGTTTCTGTTCTTAGACAAGTTAATAAAGCCAGTTAAGAGGAGGAAAAAACAGCACGAAAAAGAAGTAGAGAGCAACAAAAGCTGGTTGCTGGACAAGAGGACCGTGCAGGCCTCCCTGTGAAGCCCCGGGTCCGAGGAGGCTGAAGTCCTAGGGCTTCACTTCCCAGTGGCCCCCTTTCTGGAGTCAGACCGGCTGGTATTCACTAGCTCAGTGCTGCAATACAATCCTACTTGACTATGTAGCCAGATCACGAAACCTGTGCGCCTCCTTCAGCCCAGGATTCCCCCTCCGTGTGGTCTCGGTGAGGAACAGGGAGAAAGCCCAGTCAAACCAGTGTAGATGACTGGAGAGCTTTGCGAGGGTGTTCGTGGAGTAGCTGGATTTCAAACTGCAAACAATAATGGTATTGGCTCAGTTACATTTCCTTGTTCCCTGCTGAAGAGAAAAGCAGCTTATTTGCTGGCTTAATTTTGCATTTGAAGTCTGAAGTGTAGCCAAGGCACGTGAAGGTAACTTTTTGAGGTACATTCCTCTCCCTGATTCCTCATTCGGAGCACACAGGATTTCTCTGGATAATAGTGTGGGGAACAATTGCCAAACACAGTTTTGGGTTTGGGATGCACAACAAGAATGTAATAGAAAAAGAAGATAATTTATTTTACTGTAGAGACCTCACATTGTTCAACTTACACATTAAAAAAAAAAAAAAACTGGAGCAAAATATGCCCAAGTATTAACAGATGCTTTTGACAAAGTTATGGGTGATTCCCACCCCCAACCCCCATATTGAACTCTTCACTATGGAAACCTTTAAGCACACACAAAAAATGAGGAAAATACACAGTGAACTCCCCATGACAAGTCCTGGCGTCAACAACTATTAGTTTATGGCCAATCCCATTTCCAATATAGCCTCATCCGCATTTCCACCCCATCCCTGTTGCTCTAAAGTAATTCTTGAATATGATAAAGAATCAGATGTGTTTACAAGCCTCACATAACACAATAATTTTGAGAGTGGGAATTAAATTTTTTTTTTAAATTAGTGTAGACCACCATCAGCTTTTCTTTTTAGTTCCCTCCACCCTTTAACATCTTCAGATCCTTTAAGTCCCTCTTGTGGAAGATGTTTTTAGAAGAATTTAGGATGTGGGAGTCCAATTGCACAGTAACTATTATTAGTAAACAGTAAAAATATTTACATATTTAATTATACCTCCCCTTATTCCAGAAAGGACTTTAAATAACATAAAATCAAGGCAGCAGGAGTTTAACATACCATAAAAGAAAGAAAAAGAAAAATAAGGATGGGACAAAAATGACCAGGAATAAAAGTAAATGTATAACACGGTAACAATTAAATATGGACCACAGTTTGGGTTTTAAAGATTGATAAGGGAGCCCTGTTAATTTTATGGCTCATAGTTTCTATGAAATGAAAACTGACTGGATGTTTAAGGGGCTTAATGAGATTAAAAGGTAAAATACAGTGAAAGATAGGAATTGCTCTTGGGTTCTTGGTAAATAGAAACTGTCACAAGGGCTTACGTTTCTTAGATTGAGCTGCAAGTCAACAAGGAAAGATGAACACTTCAGTTTGTTAAGCAATATGAGACCCCCCTCCCACACACCAACCATGAACCTCACGCACCCATCCAGCTGTAGAACAATGTGTTGCCATCTTTCACGCATTAAAACGTGTTGTTGTTTAATTTCTCCTTTGTTGGTCGGGTTTACAGTATCTAGACGGCTTCTAATTTTCTGGTAGGCGGCTGGACAGTGTATCAACAACTTTTAAAACTGGATAAACTTTAATCTAGAGACTCCACTTCTAGAAATGTAAGGAAATAATTATGGATATTTGAAAATATTTATGGACACAAAAATGTTCCTTAGAGCGTTTGCTGAGGAGAGTGAAAAATTAGGAATAATCCAGTGTTCAACACTACCGGTTTCACGTGGGGTGTCTGCAGGAGCTCGCAGTTAGAAAACCAGTAAAAATTACAGATTTGTAACAGGTTACAACTGCCATCTCTAGAATCACTTCTGGGACGACTTCCTTCACACAGATCTATAGCTTCTTAAAGTAAGTACAGCAAATTGGAGGGAGGGAACTTAGGAAACCATTGTTCCCTGTAATTCTCACTCCTATTTTCTGTTTCACTGTCAAAAACAGGTGTGAAACCAAGGGAATCTGGGAATCTCAGATAGGGACTATTAAAATTCAAATTAGTTCTCTGTTGGTGAAGAAGAGAGTAACTTTTGCCTTCCAGAAAGAAAAACGTCTGTGTGTTAACACAGAAAATCACCCGTCAGGACAAACTGTATTTAACACTCTTAAATCTGTCCCCACTCCCCGAGCTTAGCCCGAAGCGGAGGGCGGAAACCAGCAGATGCGTTCATCGCGCCCCTACCTTGCACGCGGGCACCGTCCTGGACCCGCGGATCGGACCTGCCCGGGTTTCTCCGGACAGTTTACCGCACGCCCAGCGCCTCTCAATCCAGCTGCTGGAAAGGGTTTCCGTTTGCGGCCGGTCAGCCTTCCGTCCAGAGCTCACATTACCCTGGACAAAGCTGCGGAAGCGGGAAGGCCTGCGCGCCGAGGCGAGGCGCTGCTGTCCCAGACCCGGCCGCCGACGCGCAGGGGCTCGGGTCCCAGCGTCCAGGAGCAGCCCGCGGGCAGCAAACCTGCAGCTGCACCCGCCGCCCGGACAGGCACCCGCATCTGCACCCGCACGGGCACGCACACCTGCACCCGCGCAGGCACGCACAACTGCACCCGTTCAGGTACCGACACCTGCACAAGCATGCACGCCTGCACCCGCACAGGCGCACACACCTGCACCCGCACAGCCACGCACACCTGCACCCGTTCAGGTACCGACGCCTGCACCCGCACAGGCGCGCACACCTGCACCCGCACCTGCACCGCACAGACAAGCACACCTGCACCCGTTCAGGTACCGACACCTGCACAGGCGCGCACACCTGCACCCGCACCTGCACCACACAGACAAGCACACCTGCACCCGTTCAGGTACCGACACCTGCACAGGCGCGCACACCTGCACCCGCACAGGCACGCAAGTCTGCACCCGTTCAGGTACCCGCACAGGCACGCACACCCGCACGCACGCCTGCACCCGCACAGGCACGCACACCCGCACACGCACCCCGCACATGCACGCACACCTGCACCCGTTCAGGTACCGACACCTGCACCCGCACAGGCACGCACACGCGCACGCACGCCTGCACCCGCACAGGCACGCACACGCGCACGCACGCCTGCACCCGCACAGGCACGCACACGCGCACGCACGCCTGCACCCGCACAGGCACGCACACGCGCACGCACGCCTGCACCCGCACAGGCACGCACACGCGCACGCACGCCTGCACCCGCACAGGCACGCACACGCGCACGCACGCCTGCACCCGCACAGGCACGCACACGCGCACGCACGCCTGCACCCGCACAGGCACGCACACGCGCACGCACGCCTGCACCCGCACAGGCACGCACACGCGCACGCACGCCTGCACCCGCACAGGCACGCACACGCGCACGCACGCCTGCACCCGCACAGGCACGCACACGCGCACGCACGCCTGCACCCGCACAGGCACGCACACGCGCACGCACGCCTGCACCCGCACAGGCACGCACACGCGCACGCACGCCTGCACCCGCACAGGCACGCACACGCGCACGCACGCCTGCACCCGCACAGGCACGCACACGCGCACGCACGCCTGCACCCGCACAGGCACGCACACGCGCACGCACGCCTGCACCCGCACAGGCACGCACACGCGCACGCACGCCTGCACCCGCACAGGCACGCACACGCGCACGCACGCCTGCACCCGCACAGGCACGCACACGCGCACGCACGCCTGCACCCGCACAGGCACGCACACGCGCACGCACGCCTGCACCCGCACAGGCACGCACACGCGCACGCACGCCTGCACCCGCACAGGCACGCACACGCGCACGCACGCCTGCACCCGCACAGGCACGCACACGCGCACGCACGCCTGCACCCGCACAGGCACGCACACGCGCACGCACGCCTGCACCCGCACAGGCACGCACACGCGCACGCACGCCTGCACCCGCACAGGCACGCACACGCGCACGCACGCCTGCACCCGCACAGGCACGCACACGCGCACGCACGCCTGCACCCGCACAGGCACGCACACGCGCACGCACGCCTGCACCCGCACAGGCACGCACACGCGCACGCACGCCTGCACCCGCACAGGCACGCACACGCGCACGCACGCCTGCACCCGCACAGGCACGCACACGCGCACGCACGCCTGCACCCGCACAGGCACGCACACGCGCACGCACGCCTGCACCCGCACAGGCACGCACACGCGCACGCACGCCTGCACCCGCACAGGCACGCACACGCGCACGCACGCCTGCACCCGCACAGGCACGCACACGCGCACGCACGCCTGCACCCGCACAGGCACGCACACGCGCACGCACGCCTGCACCCGCACAGGCACGCACACGCGCACGCACGCCTGCACCCGCACAGGCACGCACACGCGCACGCACGCCTGCACCCGCACAGGCACGCACACGCGCACGCACGCCTGCACCCGCACAGGCACGCACACGCGCACGCACGCCTGCACCCGCACAGGCACGCACACGCGCACGCACGCCTGCACCCGCACAGGCACGCACACGCGCACGCACGCCTGCACCCGCACAGGCACGCACACGCGCACGCACGCCTGCACCCGCACAGGCACGCACACGCGCACGCACGCCTGCACCCGCACAGGCACGCACACGCGCACGCACGCCTGCACCCGCACAGGCACGCACACGCGCACGCACGCCTGCACCCGCACAGGCACGCACACGCGCACGCACGCCTGCACCCGCACAGGCACGCACACGCGCACGCACGCCTGCACCCGCACAGGCACGCACACGCGCACGCACGCCTGCACCCGCACAGGCACGCACACGCGCACGCACGCCTGCACCCGCACAGGCACGCACACGCGCACGCACGCCTGCACCCGCACAGGCACGCACACGCGCACGCACGCCTGCACCCGCACAGGCACGCACACGCGCACGCACGCCTGCACCCGCACAGGCACGCACACGCGCACGCACGCCTGCACCCGCACAGGCACGCACACGCGCACGCACGCCTGCACCCGCACAGGCACGCACACGCGCACGCACGCCTGCACCCGCACAGGCACGCACACGCGCACGCACGCCTGCACCCGCACAGGCACGCACACGCGCACGCACGCCTGCACCCGCACAGGCACGCACACGCGCACGCACGCCTGCACCCGCACAGGCACGCACACGCGCACGCACGCCTGCACCCGCACAGGCACGCACACGCGCACGCACGCCTGCACCCGCACAGGCACGCACACGCGCACGCACGCCTGCACCCGCACAGGCACGCACACGCGCACGCACGCCTGCACCCGCACAGGCACGCACACGCGCACGCACGCCTGCACCCGCACAGGCACGCACACGCGCACGCACGCCTGCACCCGCACAGGCACGCACACGCGCACGCACGCCTGCACCCGCACAGGCACGCACACGCGCACGCACGCCTGCACCCGCACAGGCACGCACACGCGCACGCACGCCTGCACCCGCACAGGCACGCACACGCGCACGCACGCCTGCACCCGCACAGGCACGCACACGCGCACGCACGCCTGCACCCGCACAGGCACGCACACGCGCACGCACGCCTGCACCCGCACAGGCACGCACACGCGCACGCACGCCTGCACCCGCACAGGCACGCACACGCGCACGCACGCCTGCACCCGCACAGGCACGCACACGCGCACGCACGCCTGCACCCGCACAGGCACGCACACGCGCACGCACGCCTGCACCCGCACAGGCACGCACACGCGCACGCACGCCTGCACCCGCACAGGCACGCACACGCGCACGCACGCCTGCACCCGCACAGGCACGCACACGCGCACGCACGCCTGCACCCGCACAGGCACGCACACGCGCACGCACGCCTGCACCCGCACAGGCACGCACACGCGCACGCACGCCTGCACCCGCACAGGCACGCACACGCGCACGCACGCCTGCACCCGCACAGGCACGCACACGCGCACGCACGCCTGCACCCGCACAGGCACGCACACGCGCACGCACGCCTGCACCCGCACAGGCACGCACACGCGCACGCACGCCTGCACCCGCACAGGCACGCACACGCGCACGCACGCCTGCACCCGCACAGGCACGCACACGCGCACGCACGCCTGCACCCGCACAGGCACGCACACGCGCACGCACGCCTGCACCCGCACAGGCACGCACACGCGCACGCACGCCTGCACCCGCACAGGCACGCACACGCGCACGCACGCCTGCACCCGCACAGGCACGCACACGCGCACGCACGCCTGCACCCGCACAGGCACGCACACGCGCACGCACGCCTGCACCCGCACAGGCACGCACACGCGCACGCACGCCTGCACCCGCACAGGCACGCACACGCGCACGCACGCCTGCACCCGCACAGGCACGCACACGCGCACGCACGCCTGCACCCGCACAGGCACGCACACGCGCACGCACGCCTGCACCCGCACAGGCACGCACACGCGCACGCACGCCTGCACCCGCACAGGCACGCACACGCGCACGCACGCCTGCACCCGCACAGGCACGCACACGCGCACGCACGCCTGCACCCGCACAGGCACGCACACGCGCACGCACGCCTGCACCCGCACAGGCACGCACACGCGCACGCACGCCTGCACCCGCACAGGCACGCACACGCGCACGCACGCCTGCACCCGCACAGGCACGCACACGCGCACGCACGCCTGCACCCGCACAGGCACGCACACGCGCACGCACGCCTGCACCCGCACAGGCACGCACACGCGCACGCACGCCTGCACCCGCACAGGCACGCACACGCGCACGCACGCCTGCACCCGCACAGGCACGCACACGCGCACGCACGCCTGCACCCGCACAGGCACGCACACGCGCACGCACGCCTGCACCCGCACAGGCACGCACACGCGCACGCACGCCTGCACCCGCACAGGCACGCACACGCGCACGCACGCCTGCACCCGCACAGGCACGCACACGCGCACGCACGCCTGCACCCGCACAGGCACGCACACGCGCACGCACGCCTGCACCCGCACAGGCACGCACACGCGCACGCACGCCTGCACCCGCACAGGCACGCACACGCGCACGCACGCCTGCACCCGCACAGGCACGCACACGCGCACGCACGCCTGCACCCGCACAGGCACGCACACGCGCACGCACGCCTGCACCCGCACAGGCACGCACACGCGCACGCACGCCTGCACCCGCACAGGCACGCACACGCGCACGCACGCCTGCACCCGCACAGGCACGCACACGCGCACGCACGCCTGCACCCGCACAGGCACGCACACGCGCACGCACGCCTGCACCCGCACAGGCACGCACACGCGCACGCACGCCTGCACCCGCACAGGCACGCACACGCGCACGCACGCCTGCACCCGCACAGGCACGCACACGCGCACGCACGCCTGCACCCGCACAGGCACGCACACGCGCACGCACGCCTGCACCCGCACAGGCACGCACACGCGCACGCACGCCTGCACCCGCACAGGCACGCACACGCGCACGCACGCCTGCACCCGCACAGGCACGCACACGCGCACGCACGCCTGCACCCGCACAGGCACGCACACGCGCACGCACGCCTGCACCCGCACAGGCACGCACACGCGCACGCACGCCTGCACCCGCACAGGCACGCACACGCGCACGCACGCCTGCACCCGCACAGGCACGCACACGCGCACGCACGCCTGCACCCGCACAGGCACGCACACGCGCACGCACGCCTGCACCCGCACAGGCACGCACACCTGCACCCGTTCAGGTACCGACACCTGCACAGGCGCGCACACCTGCACCCGCACAGGCACGCAAGTCTGCACCCGTTCAGGTACCCGCACAGGCACGCACACCCGCACGCACGCCTGCACCCGCACAGGCACGCACACCCGCACACGCACCCCGCACATGCACGCACACCTGCACCCGAACAGGCACCCGCACCTGCACGCACACCTGCACCCGCTCGGGTACCGACACCTGCACCCGCACAGGCACGCACACCTGCACCCGCTCAGGTACCGACACCTGCACGTGCCAAGGCTCCCGTACTCGCATCCGCTCGTGCGCAGGTGGGCGCAGGCACTTCCGAGCCCAGCCAAGGCCGCAGCGCGTGCGAGCGCTCCTGGGGAGGAAGCGGCCGCGCCGCGGGACTGGGGTGCTCTGTGGGCGGGCTGTTGTTCCTCCGTCTCCGAGAGGAAAACCGGCAGCGCGCCGTTCCTGCCCGCGCCGCGGCCGCAGTTCCGCGCCGGCGGCCCCTCTCCTCGCGCCGGCGTCCTTCCGCGTCCACAGGGGCTTCTCCGCTCCTCCCGCCGCTCGGCGAGCCTCCGACGACGGCGCTGCCTCCGGCGCGCGCACGTACGTCACAGAGGCGCCGGGCCTGGACATCTACTTCAGCAGAAAATCTCCGCTCTTCCGCAGGGTGTCAGGATGGCCGAGTGGTCTAAGGCGCCAGACTCAAGCTTCGCTTCCCCGCGCTGGGGATTCTGGTCTCCGAATGGAGGCGTGGGTTCGAATCCCACTTCTGACACATCGTTTTCTTCCTCACGTAATTTTATACGCAACGACATTGACCTGAGAAATAGGTACGGAACACTTAGACACCTAAATGTTAAAAAATGTCTTAAAATTTTCTCACAGGGGACGTGAAAACCCCGAGAACAGCGAAAGCGAAAGTATCGCGACACTTTTTGAACGTCGAGAGATTTGGGAGCGGAGATCGCCCCGCGTTGGAGCCGCTGAGGCATCGCGAGAGAGCTGGAAACAGCGAGACTTGGGCCGCGTNCGCCCACCCCACGGGCTGCGTGGGAGGTCCGCCGCCTCACAGCGGGGTGCTGCGGGTCTCTGCGGGACGCGGACCCGCCCTGCTGCCTGTACCGTCCATCCAACAAGTGTTTAATGAGTGCCTACTGTGTGCCAGGATCTAACCCCGG
>NW_027527943.1:137969-150444 GCF_008692635.1 Crocuta crocuta
TGGGGTAAGGGGGGTGGGGTGAGGTGGGACAGGCCAGGGTGACAGGATAGGGTAGGAGACAGGAGAGGTTACATTAATTACAAGAATGAAACTAATTTCTGCCCTTGTGCTTATGTTACCGTTAAATGACTCGGTTCTGCCCCAGGAACATTCCAGCATTGCCTTATTGCCCAGGAAAAGAAGGTAGGCCCGGGATGTTGAGGTTCAGTGTTGAATGCCAGTTCTAGAGGCTTCCTGCCGAACGGCCGTGCGTCTTCCTGCCATTGTGGCCCCTCATGACTGGACCCCTCCCAGGACTGCACGTGAGAGACTGTGCAGGGGGAAGAAGGCTGTTTTGAGCCACAGTAGGATCCCCAGCGCCGTTCGTCACGGACAGGATCCCGTCCAGGGCTCCCGTTTGGAGGGCCGTGTTCTGAAGGCAGGTGGCGGGAACCACATGGTTCAAGTACCAGCAAGCAGGCTCACCCCCTGCAGTACTGAGATTAGCTGTGGTCAAGGGAAGTATGAAACGAGATATAAAAGCTTAAGGAGAGGAGATGAAACTAATTCTGACAAGATGTGTCCTGTTGTTATTCAATATGTACACGCACAGCACGTCATATATCTTACGCACGCATAACCACTGCCCTCATCAGATTATTTTCAGGGGAGCAGACAAACGGATTTCTGAAGACTCTGGAAGAATTTGTAGTTTCTGATAGAGAGCTGGGTGAGTTAGAAAAAGACAGGAAGGTAATGTGAGGGACAGGAGATACTAGCTGGAAATCTCTAGAAGGGAAAAAAATGATGCTGTTCTCATTAATGACTTTTCGTATACCAGGTATGTTGGACTTTAAAGGATTGGTTTTAGTACGATTACGTGCACCTTCACGGAGCTTCTGGGTAAGTGTGTGTCCTAGATTCTGGGTATATTCATGAGAAGAGTGAGGAGAGAAAGTTCATTCCAGTTTCAGATCCAAACCATGCTCTTCAGTCTACATTTGCCAGTCACAAGTTGGTATTTTGTTTCTGCCATTGGTGTAACCCCCTTGTTCCCAAATTGTTAAAAGATTGTGTTCTTAAAAGAAGGAAAAATTATAATTCCCATACAAGTAACAATGAGTATGTGTCAGTGTAACAACCAATGTTATGACTGCCTCAAAAGAAGGTTCAGAGTACTACATATTTACAAGCAATCTGGGATGCTGAAGTAAATCTGTGAATAGATTTGATTTCTTTAACTGAATTTCCAGGGCAATTATCACTTGCATTCCACTGGACACAGTTCATTTGCATTTCTGTGAATGAGAATCATCTGCACTGTTATCAGTTTCCTGTAACTAAAAGCTCAAAATCAAGGACAGTCGCTGTTGTGGACTAAATGTTTGTACCCCTCCAAAATTCATATGTTGAAACCCTACCCCTGATGTCATGGGATTAGGACATGGACCTGCTGAAGGTAATTAGGATTAAGATGTCATGAGGGTGGAACCCTCCAGAATGGGATTAGGGTCTTGGAAAGACTCCTGAGAAAGCTGCCTCCTCACTGTGCTCTTCAGCCACGTGAGAACACAGTGAGAAGACAGCCTTCCAAACGCAGGAAGGGGCCCTCACCAGCACCCGCCTCTTGGACCACCCTGATATGGGACTTTACACCTTTGGGAACCATAAGATAGAAACTTCGGTTAGGTAAGCCACCTGGCTTGTGGCATTTTGCTACAGGAGCTCTGCTAAAACGGTGCCCTACTCAAGGTGTCTTGGAAATGTGTTGTCCGTTTCAAACTCCCTCAAAATTTTCCTATAAAACTGAGTTTTATAACTCATAGTGGAGATGGATGTGATCATAACCTTCAAAAGGGAACACATCCCTCCTTCGCTGGCTAGTCCACTCACGTGGAATTGGGTTTTCCAGCTGCCTTTGTTAAAAAGTGGAAATAGGCATTTATCTCACCACATCTCAGCAAACAGCACCCTCAAGTTTGCAATAATTCTCTAGCCAAGCAATGTAATTATTTTTAAGATTTTTGTTTTAAAGGAATCTCTATACCCATTTTAGGGCTTGAATTTTACAACCCCAAGATCAAGAATCTAATTTTCTACCAACCGAGCCAGCCAGGCACCCCAATGTCCTTTTTTGTATGCAATAATAGATGTTTACCGAGCAGTTCTACAAAGCTGACATAATGTTACATGCAGGTGCTTTATATACTAGTCCTTCAGGTAGCTTTATTTTCATTTACACAGGTAGCCATGTTGTCAGGTGCATGAGGGAGACCCTGGGCCCTGGGCCTCTGCCCAGCTGGTCCCAGGGATGTTTCTGGAAGCTCTGGGTCTCATTGCAACAAAGAATTTAAGGACAGACCAAACACAGTGGTTGAGCGGTGCAAGTATAGGAACATTTATTAAACTTTGAGCACACTCTCAAGATGTGAGAGTGGGTGAGCTCAAGGAGAGCTGCGTGCCTCAGCTTGGGGTTTTGATCTTTTATTGACAGTATTTGATCTTTTATTGACTGCGAGGTAGAATACTTATTACTTGCCGAGGGGACTATTGGGGAGCAGCTTTTCCCACCATTTCTCCGTTAGTTGGTCAGGGTTTGCAGCCTCCTTTGCCTTGGGCCTGTCTGGTTTGATCCGGCTTCTTGTGGATTTGTTGCGGAATGCTGCCAGGCCCGGCCCCAGCTGGGCACTGCCACCCCTTGGCTGGCCTCCAGGCATTCTGTCAGAGCCTAACTAACTGCCGTCTCTAACAGTGGTGACGAAGAAAAGGAGAAAGGGAGGGAAGATGACTAGGAATGCCATCTAATTCAGTCGTTTAAGGCTTGAAGTCTTTTTTAAATTAATTAATTAATTACTTTTTGAGAAAGAGAAGCAACATGCAGGGGAGGGGCAGAGAGGGGGCAGAGAGAGAATCCCAAGCAGGCTCTGCAGTGTCAGAGCAGAACCTGACTCCGGTCTCAAGCCCATGAACCATGAAATCATGACCTAAGCCCAAGTAGGAAGTTCAACTGACAGAGGCGCCCCTAAGGTTTGAGGTATTAGCCTCACACTAGATGAACCTTCAGCTAATAATAATAATTTACTCCACACACGTCTGTTTCTCATTCCCTCCCTCCTGTCTCGTTCCTGTTTCTGCCAGGCCCCTGTTAACTCTGCAATCCTGGAAGTTCTCTTGCACTCTTCACCTCCACAAACCTATCTTCTCCAACAAGAAAAATAAAATGCAGATTAAATAGAAGAAAGGAGATTCAAAATTCCTTGCAAAGGAATGGATATGGAGGAGGATGTGGTTTCTTATCCAGAACCCATCTTACATGACTGGGTCTACTCTACTTCTCCCTGTGATGTTCCAGTTTCTGAATCTTGCATGGAATGATAATTATTCTCGGAAAAACTTTCACAAAACGTAAAGAATCTCCCACTTCATTGTACAAAGTAAAATGGCATTTATCTATGATGTAGGTTACAGGGAATCCCTGTTAAATGTCTTTTCTTCAGAAACTTCCAAAGAGCCCCCACCTCCCAATGTTACGTGGCTCCCTGAAAAAACGTAAGATAAACTCCTTGAGGCAAGGAACCCAGGATGTGGTTTTCCTACAGCGTGACGAGTGCTGGCAGAGCTCGAAGAGAAAGCCTTTTTGAAGTGGTATCTAAGTGAAGACCTCAGTATAAGGCAGAGAAAGCCTGAAAAGGATCTCTGGGAGTCTGAGTTTAGCAGAGGGAACAACATGTACAAAGGCCCAGAGGGACCTAAAGTACTTCAAAGTGGTATTTGTGAACTGTTTGCTGCAAGGATGTAGTGGGGAAGAAAGCTGGGGTGATTAGTAGGGGCTAAATCATAAAAAATCTCTACACCCACGGTGGGGCTCAAACTCACAACTCTGAGATCAAGAGTCCCACTCTACGGACCAAGCCGTCCAGGCGCCCCCAGAAGGCTTAATCTTGTAGTCTTGACTTTGTGATACTGAGGAGCTCAGTCTCCATGTTGGGGCTGGATGGGGTCATCTATGTCTATAGTCTGTTATCAGTTGAAAGAATCCAAGAGTGGAATTAGAAATAAAGTATATAATGCAGTTCCTGAGCTGGAGAAACGTGTTAGAGAACAGAGTCTGATCTGGACGGCTCAGGGAAGATGTCCTTACATGTTATGAAGGGAAAGGGTGTAAGATGGTTATTCTTTCCTTTGAAATCAAGAGATTATCATCCAGGAAAGGGATCAGAATAAGGCATGGGTTTGAAGGGCAACAAAATATACTTGGTTTGGCATAAGGATTACTTTGAGAAACAGCAGACACAGGAGAAGCCCGGAAAAGACTCCAAGTTACCCTTTGTAAGGATGTCTTGCTCTGTGTGAGGAAGAAAAGGTCGACCGTGAACCACAAGAAACAAGAAGAACTAACAAACCTCACTCTTGCTCATACCTTTCCTGGCCAGCTCCCACACCTGGCCTCCCTTGCGTGCTCTTTGTTCTGTCTTTAGCTGAATATGGGATTCCAGCCTGAATTCTCAGCCACCTCTGAGAGACACTCATTTTTCCCTACGTCTCCCCCGCGTGTACGTGAGATATACACGTTAATAAACTTGTGTTTTTCCCTCGTTAATTCTCTTTTGTTACCGGGATGCCAGCCAAGAACTTAGAAGGGCCAAGGAAAAATTGTGTCTTCCTCCCTTACAAGCGTCAAAATTCCGCACAAGCGTTTTCTGGGAGTGTCATCCATTGCTCCATGTACTGAAAGTTAGGGGAAGCAATTCACATGTGCTGAGGTTTCAGAGCCCACGCGAGTCCGGAGAGGTGTGGAATACGAGTTAGAGCATCCAGCTGTCAAGCTGCAGAGCCCTCCTCTCGGGCCGGCAAGTGGGCACGACTGGAGATTTCTGGTAACCAGCTAAGCTCCCAGCTTCCTGCCTTATTTCCAGCATCAAACGAGCTAAGTGCGCAGGATGCATGCCTCTTCCCAGCACAGAGAGAGGGGCTGCAGGGCTGGGTCGGGCTGCTGGGAGAAGGACAGGCGCAGAGTTGGCCGCGGCGAGGACTGCGGCGCTCCGGGCGCGGAAGGCCGACTGTGGCACCACTGAGAGCGGAGGCCGCCCGCGCCCTAGAGAGGCCTCCGGAGCGGCTTTCCCCTGCCGGCCGCTCTAGGATCCACCTCTTCCAGACCCGGGGCCCCTGAGCTTTACTTTCGGCCCGGCTGCCGAGGGAGTGGGGGCAGCCGGAGCCGCGCCGGGCGGTCAGGGCCGTGCGGGCGCGCTCTTCTGCTCGGGACGCCCCCTCCAGGCGGGCCACCGACCCCTCCTCCAGGCAGGCCGCCCCCCTCCCGCCGGGCTCCCGGGTGNAGAAGAGTCGGGACCCGAGACCTTCCTGTTTCTCCAGTGTCGAGCCCCGGAGTTACTTGGAATTACTGACCGTCTGTCGTCTTCGCTCCCGCCTGTTGGGCTCTGACGTCGGAGACGTGATGTGGGGGGAGGGGCAGGGCCTGGACCCGGGTCCCCTCCCCCTCCCCGCACTGTCCCCATCAGGGAAGAAAACTGCCCGCCTCCCGGGCAGCGCCTCCGGCGGGAACTCGGACGGACCGACCGGGCGACCCCGCCCAGAGGCGTCTGCACCGGGAGGGGCCCCAGCGCCCCCTTCCCTACTCCCCCTCCCGCTCCCCCGTCCTCCCCGGGGGCGATCTGACCTGTTCGTAGGACCCGGGACCCCGCGTCCACTGCCCGCTCGCCACCCCTTCCCGCCCGCCTGCCCTGGGGCTGCCCCGAGCCCACGCCCCNCAGGCCAGCCCCGAGGAGCAGGTGAGCAAGCCCGCCGCGGACGAGCAGCAGCGAGCGTCGCTCCCTCTCTGCGCCTCTGGTCCCTGGACCGCCACTCCGGAAACTGTCTTTGGTAGCATGTAAACACTTTTGGCATTTGTTTGCTAATGCTCTTGCGGGGTCGTTGCCGGAGTCAGCCTGTCTCTGGGGCCCCGCTGGTCCCGTTCGGAGCGGTTCCTGCTGCCGCGCCACCCTGGAAAGGACCCGGAGGGAAAGCCCCCGACGCGGCGTGTGCCGCCTCTGCGCGGGTGCACGCCAGTCCCGCGGGGCATGAAGCCAAGTTCCCAGAGGAGCCCGGGGGGCTGTGAGCCTGCAGGTGGAGAGGGGTGGACGTACTTGGAAGTGAGAATTCAGTGCGGGAAGGAAGAGCCTCATTCAGGCCGTTTTGCTGTCCAGAGACCCCCGGGCCCCGCGAGGCGCTGCGCCGGCTCCGCGAGCCCGAGACGCACAGCACGGAGCAGCTCCGGGCCCGGCTGCGGGAGCCCCACCCGGACAGCGGGGAGCAGGCGGTGACCGCGCTGGAGGATCCGGAGAGGGAGCTAGCTGGACTGGGTGAGGCTGGCCAACAGGCGGGGGAGAAGGGGAGCTGTCCCCAGGCAGGGGCTTCACGCCGGGAGTGCAGGGTGAGCAGGCTTCCGTTTTCTCTCAGCAAACCCAGGGTTGCTAGCTTCAGATTTTGTTCTTGTCCTGCCAGTATTTTCTGGGACTTTTCTCTTACCTCCAAGATTCTTCACTCTAAATGAAGCCCTCCAAAGACAGGCACAGAGTTCAGTGCTGCCAAATACCTAGCTGCCAAAAGAAATCCAGAAAATGACCTTTTCAGCCTAGAAATGAACCTCTCCGTTGCAAGGTCAGCTTTCTGAATAGAGGGTTCTGGTGCCAGTAATGCCTAGAATGTGTGCAGGGACAGAGACCAGATTTGGTGCCGGTAGGAGGGACGGTGTGGAGCCAGAAGATCAGCCACACAAACCCTCACTAGCACTTCCTACACAGAGAAACCAGGCGTGGGTGGCTGCTTGTGTTTGCTGCTGCTGTGGTTTTTTTTTTTTCTTTTGAAGTTTATTTATTTTGAGAGAGAGAGGGAGACAGGGAGAGAGAGGGAGTGGGGGAGGGGCAGACAGAGGGAGACATAGAATCCCAAGCAGGCTCCAGGCTCCGAGCTGACAGCACAGAGCCGGATGCGGGGCTTGAACTCCCGAGTGAGATCATGACCTAAGCCGAAGTCAGACACTTAACCCACCGACCCCCCCAGGCGCCCCTATTTTTATTTTTGTAAGGCTTATTTATTTATTTTGAGAGAGAGAGAGAGAGCACGTGCGCACACGTGCCAGTGGGGAAGGGGCAGAGAGAGGGAGAGAGAGAATCCCAAGCAGGGTCTGCACTGTCAGCACTGAGCCTGATGTGGGGCTGGAACTCACCAACTATGAGATCATGCCCTGAGCCGAAGTCAGGAGTGTGAGGTTTAACCAAGTGAGCCACCCAGGCACCCCACATAATTTTTTAAAAAATCAAAGTGTTGTAGTTTTCTTCATATAGATGTTGCACATACTCTCTTCGATTTATACTTAAGTATTTTATTATTTTGCTATCAGTGTAAATGATACTGTGTTTTTAACTTGAAATTGCAGTTGTTTGTTGCTGTTATACAGGAAAGCTAGTGACCTTTGTATATGGACCTGGATCTGTCGACCTTGCTATCTGTAATCACCTATTAGTTCCTGAAGTAGATTTCTTTTTCTTGATTTTCTGAGACTTTGTGTATAGATTATCCTGTCCTCTGTGAATAAGGACAATTTTCTTTCTTTCTTTCCAATCTCTATACATTTAATTTCCTTGCCTGGTCTTGTTGCGTTAGTTAGGACGATGTTGAACAGGAGTGTGAAGAGGGGACGTCCTTGCCTTCTTCCCAACCTTAGTGGGAAAGCACCTAGTTTCTCACCATTATGTAGATGTAAGCTCTAAGGTTTTTAAAAATATTACTTATCCTGAAAAAGTTCCCTTCTCTTGCTAGTTTGCTGAGAGTGGTTATCATGGAAGAGTGTTGGGTTTTTATCAAATGCTTTTTCTGTTCATCTTCTCTAGCCTGTTGGTGCGATCAATTACATGGACTCACCTTCAAATGTTAGGCCAGCCTTGTATACCTGGAAGGAAGCCTATTTGGTGATGGTGTACAATTCTTTTTTTGTTGTTTTTGATAAATGTTTTATTTATTTTTGAGACAGAGAGAGACAGAGCATGAGAGGGAGAGAGGAAGAGAGATACGGAGATACAGTATCTGAAGCAGGCTCCAGGCTCCGAGCGGACAGAGCCCGACGCGGGGCTCGAACCCACGAACATGAGATCATGACCTGAGCCAAAGTCGGAGGCTTAACCAACTGAGCCATGCAGGTGCCCCTGTACAATTGTTTTTTATACACTATTGGGTTTGATTTGCTGATATTTTGTTGAGAATTTTTGCATCTGTGTTCATGAAAGATTGTAGTTTCTCTTCCTATAACATTTCCATCCAGTTGTGGTATTAGGGTGTTGCTGGCCTCTCAGAATAAAGTAGGAGCATTCCCTCTGCTTCTGTCTTCTGGAGGAGAATATAGAGAATTGTTACCATTTATTCCTAAAATGTTTGCTAGAATTCACCAGTGAAACTGAGGCTAGTGCTTTCTTTTTGGAAGGTTAATTATCAATTCACTTTCTTTAATAGTTACAGGCCTGCTCAGGTGATTTCTTTCTTCTTGTGTGAGGTTTGGTGGACTGTGTCCCAGGATTGGATCAGGCTCCTGGTGCCTCCCATCTTGGGAGTTCATTCTCTTCAATCTCCTTGCAGTGTTTTGGCCAAGGGATCCCTTCTGCAGCCCAAATACCTAACGGCTTTCTGGTTCCACTGTTCAAGTCAGTCCTTTTTAGACGCAGCCCACGAGAGCCTCTGCACAGGGTGGGGTGACCTGAGGGCAAGCCGAGGGCAGTGAGAACGTCCTTGGCTGCAAGTACGTGTCAGCTGCAGGAATCTGACTGGTTCTGTTTCTCATATTCGTTTCAGTAGGCTGCAGCAAACGGTACAGAGGTTAATGGATCGAGTTGTGTATTAACAATTCCCAGCTGAGAGTCGGACTCTTGATTTCGGCTCAGGTCATGATCTCAGGGTCATAGAATCCAGCCCCTTGTTGGGTTCTGTGCTGAGTGTGGAGCCTGCTTAAGGTTCTCTCTCCCCTGCTTGAGCTCCCTAAAAAGTTAAAAACACAAATAAAAATCCCAATGTAGGGCACCTAGCTGGCTCCCTCAGTTGGCAGAGCACATGACTCTTGATCTCAAGGTCATGAGTTCACACCCTGTGAGAAGTCCTCTGGACTTGTACCAGTGGGTTAACAAGGCATAAAGAGGTACAGAGCCATAGAATGCTCACACCTGAGTTAAAGTAAACAAGATTAGCACCCCAGAATAGGGAGGTGCAAAGGCACCACAAATATAGGGCAGTACAAAGGTGCCAAAAATAGGGAAGGTGCAAAAGTGCCCCAGAGTAGAGAGGGGGTACAGAGCCCCCAGACTAGGGGGGGAGGCGCAAAGGCCCCAAAATAGGGGTGCTGTGGCACCCAGTACGAAGGTATATGAGGTAAGCAAGATTACAGGGCAAAGAGCCCCGCAACTTACTATTATAGCAGAAAGCTGCTTTCACAGGAAGGACCAAATTAGGGAAGCAGGTGATTAGGGCTAAAGACCGCCGTACTGCACTGCAGGTGATACTGCCCAGAGCGGAGCTAGTTTACAAAGGAAAAGGTGCCTTGTTAGCCTTGAAGTGTTTTGCCCTCTCTTATGCCCTAGGCCAGCGAAGATAAAAAGACACAGCGCCTCCTGCCTGCTGTTAACAACCATCTTCCCGGTGCCAGGATTTTGTTTTATATTGACCCAAACCCCAAACACTATATATCTTCAAAACCCCCTTCCCTCATGCCCGTGAGTTGATGTTCACTGATTCATTGTCTCTGTGCACACCCATCACGTTTGTAAGCCTTCTGATCCTAATAAAAACAAAGCCAGGACGCTTATTCAGGGCTCTTGTCTTTTCCCGGACAGTAGCCATCTCTCTTCTATTGTAATCCTGTGTCCTGCTCTCTTGCTAAGACAAGGGACAACTTTAGACCCAGAGTCTATGACAACACCCCACATCGGGTGTAGAGCCTACTTTTAAAAAATGCACTTGATCGTTCTTACAATAATCATGTAGTAAATAAAAATGCATTTAAGAAAAATCTCAGTGTAAACATCAGCAAGTAAGTCTCTTGTCCAGGCAAATTATTTGCATTATCACAAATCCTGCTTTGATATTCATACTGTTTACATGGTCACATACTTCCTCTTAAAAATTTTTTTTTCTTATGTTCTATTTATTTCTGAGAGAGACAGAGAGAGACAGCATGAGCAGGGGAGGGTCAGAGAGTTAGGGAGATACAGAATCTGAAACAGGCTCCAGGCTCTGAGCTAGCTGTCAGCACAGAGGCCGATACGGGGCTCAAACCCACAAATTGCAAGATCATGACCTGAGCTGAAGTCAGACGCTTAACCAACTGAGCCACCCAGACACCCCACGTACTTCCCCTTTTCATTCCGCTGTGTGCGGACATTGCTTTCTTTACCCTTTTCCAACCTGACAACCAAGCACGGCTTCAGGGGAAGACTGTTGAAAGCAAACTTCCTAAATTTTCTCAGGACTCAAGAGAATAAGTCTCTTTTAATCTAAACCAGCTCCTTTTCCCAACTTCTCTATTTCTGTCAGTGATAAGACAATGTTCTTGGTCCTGGAGGCTCCCAGCCTGGAGGCTTTCCTTAACTCAGTTCAGTCCACCGGACGTCTGCTCCAGTTTGTTGAATGTTTGAGACCCTGTGCTTCAGGAGAGGGTGATCATGGCCAGTCCCTGCCCTCCTCGCCCCGACTTGCAGTTAGACCGGCATGAGCTGCTAGCTATGAATTTTCAATACAAATCAGCAAAATGGTTGAGTGGCAAAAATAAGTCAACAAATAGCAGATTAAGAACCTAAGATCTTTGTGGCTTCAGGTTTGGAGCTATCGCGAAGACTACCACTAGGGACATCGGTTGGTGTGCATGTATACACACTTCTGGCTGTGCACCTGATGGTGGGAGGGCTGGGTCCCTGACTATAGTAGTAGTTGTCACATAATCTTCCAGAGTGGTTATATTACCAGAGATGGTTCCACTTCCTCTACAGCCTCATTAGTATTTGGTTTTGTCAATCTTCTTTTTACTTTTAGCCACTCCCATAGTATCTAGTATTATCTCTTTATAGTTATAATACATGCTTTCTTGATACTAATGACGATGAGCACATTTTCACGTATCTACTGGCCTTTTGGATATCTCCTCTTGTAGCATGTGTATCTGGGTTTTCTGCTTATTTTTTCTGTTAGATTATTTGTCCACGGCTTTCTCGAGTGTCATACATCATTTAATTCTTTCATTTGTCTCTAAAAACTGTAAGGGCTGATAAGTTTTTATTAATCTGTCTTAGTATTTTTTCCAAGAGTAAGATTTCCAGTTTCTAAACCTATCTTGATAGTAACCAGGTCAAAGGAGAGGGTTTTGTATTCTGGATCTTCTGGGCTCTCAGGAAAGTCGCGAGAAATGCCTGTACAAGAGCGGCGATGTTTGGGACAGTGACCTCAGGGCTTGGCGGGGGAGGAGGTGTCCAGGCCCTTACTCATTCTGTAGAGAAGAGAGAGAATTGCTGTCTTCGTAGGGGTCACTGCTATCTGCAGACTCTGGCATGTGAGCTGGAGGCAGGGAACGTTAGTTGTTAGTGTAGAAAGGTAGACAAAAGGCCCTTAGAGCCATGGACGTCACCAAGGAAGATAGAATTTTGAAGAAAATACAGTGTAGCTAGACAAGACTTTGGCAGGGGGGCAAGTGTAATAACAGCAAGAAATCACTATCTCACCTCCACCATCACCCTTCCTGTTATTGGAAGCAACTCTTGCTTTGTCCCTGATCATGATTCCCACACACGTTGCTCTCAGAGATGAGATGCCTCAGCTCCCCAGACTTCCTGGATGGCTGCCTCATCTTCCCTGTGTTACAGAAAGGAGTCTGCTTTTGACCCTACTGCCAGCTTATCTTGTGATATTGTGTTTGTCCAAGAATTTGAACCTGGGAAAGACCTAAAGCAAGGATTTCCAGCTATCAGCTGCAGGAGGGAGCAGTTCTGTCTCCAAGGGAAAAATTGAGAAAAGAAGCTGATTTGGGAGAATATGATCACTGGGTTTTGAACGGGGTGAAGGAAATGGAACATTCTAGTGAAACTGAGCTCTTGACCTTCATCAAAGTACAAACTTGAGCTTAAACAACATTAGGACTGTTTGTGAATATATAGGCAAGAAAGATCAAGCTGTAAGATTTGCGAGCCAGCCAAGTCAAGAGAAAGAGAAGTGCCATGGGTCATGGGGTACAGTCTGTCAGAACAGGAAGGCTCAAGGGGCGCCTGGGTGGCTTAGTCGGTTAAGCGTCCGACTTTCGCTTAGGTCATGATCTCGCGGTTCGTGGGATTGAGCCCCGCGTCGGGCTCTGTGCTTACTGCCAGCTCAGAGCCTGGAGCCTGTTTCAGTCTGTGACTCCCTCTCTCTCTGACCCTCCCCTGCTCATGCTGTCTCTCTCTCTCTCCTAGAAATAAATAAAACATTAAAAAAAAAA
>NW_027527943.1:154233-161825 GCF_008692635.1 Crocuta crocuta
AAAAAAAAAAAAAAAAGAAGAACAGGAAGGCTCAAGGAACGACAATTTAAGAGACGTAAAAGGGAAGTCAGTCCTCTGGTTAGAAGCAGGACAGTCACTTCCTGGGAGCTTCTATACCTCATCTGGTCCCCGTAGCCAGTGGGTCAGCAAGTGTTCTACCTGAGTCCCTTTACATGTTTACACTTGTCTCTGCCTCCTTCCATCTTGGATCACCACCTCCTTGGAGCCCTCCTAGACTGCTTGTGTGGCCTCGGAACCCGTCTCCCCACCTCCAGCCCTACCCTCCATCTTCCATGCCATCACCACAGAGCCGATATCACCTGCCGGCTCAGCATCTGCTGACAGCCCAGCTCTTGAGCCTGGCTACTGCCCGCTTCATGTCCAGACTCCTCTTCCAGTCTCGTTTCCTTTCCCCACCCTACTCAGTCTGTACACCTGTTGTCCGAAAGGACCATTTCCAGAACGCCTCAGTAACTCTGTGCATATATTCCATCCGGAAGGTTCTTACGTCCCAGCCCTTCCTTTGTCTAACCATCCAGACTTGTGTTTTAAGACTGCCCAATCAGCCTGTGTTCCATAGAGCTTTCTGGTCGACTGTCTCAGAGTTAGATGCCCCAAGGGCTCCGACCCTCCCCTTAGTCAGAGCACCCGCCATATTGCATCGTACCTGCATACTTTCCTGTGCGCTTCGTCCCTCCCAGAATATCTTATTTACATCAGGTACACAGCACGGAACAGTGCAAGCTTGGTGCAAGCCACTATTCAGTGTGTAACACAAATAACTGTGGCACCCTAAAAACCAAGAGAATTTCTAGAAGTATCGAGTAACATTTCTTAATCTTTTCTAACGTTTTGCTTACACCACCAGGAGGGTTGTGTGAGGATTCAGCTAACTGCTTGGTAGTGTCCAACAAGCACATGTCCAGGGCACCAGAGACTGAATCCCTCCTTTTTTTTTTTTTTATTTTTTATTTATTTCTAAGAGAGAGAGAGAGAGACAGCGTGAGCAGGGGAGAGTCAGAGAGAGAGGGAGTCACAGACTGAAACAGGCTCCGGGCTCTGAGCTGGCAGTAAGCACAGAGCCCGACGCGGGGCTCAAACCCACAAACTGCGAGATCATGACCCAAGCGAAAGTCGGACGCTTAACCGACTAAGCCACCCAGGCGCCCCAACTGAATCCCTCCTTGAATTGTGCACCCTAAGTGCCTCCCTTGCCTCACCCCTGCCCTGGTCCTGATCTGAGTTGAATTGCTGAAGGATGAATGAGAATTAAGAAAAGACAGAAGAGAAAACAAATATGGAAAGGCACAGTTGAGGGGGATAAGATGATCTTTCTTGAAACTAGAAGTCACTGGATATGACTGGGAAGAGTGGGGAAGAGTCAGAGATTAAATGCCTGAAAGGTGCTATAAGGGCTAAGCTGGGGGCGCCCGCTGCTCAGTTGGGAGAGCACATGACTTGATCTGCAGGTGTGAGTTCAGGCCAAGTTAGAGTCTCATCAGGTGACTAAAATGCACCATGCAAGCTGGAGATAGGGTGGCAGTTGATATTCTGTCTCTGTGACTTGGTAGTGATGGGTAGGGCGTGTGGCACACAGAAAAAGATATGCTCCATCCACGATCAGCAACCCCTCCCCCCCAAGAAAAAAGAAAGAAAAAGGAAAGGCACACACTGGCGTGAGGACTGGGGCTGCCCTGAAGACTTCCACAATTATGTTCATGGTACTCGCCCTCAGTGCCTCTAAGGGTGGCCACAGGGGCCCTGCTCATCAGGTACGGCCTTTGGTCTCCCTGACATGTTCTCTTCATGTTTAAGAAGACTTGCGTAATTATGGAAGCTTTCCCACTCTCGTTGGATTTACAGCGGCCTCTCTGTGGTGTGGGTTTGCTGATGTGAAACACAGGAGTGTACATGTGCCTTGAGAGCCGGTGTCTGGAGAGCCTGTTCTGTTGCCACAGTACTGGCCTGGGGCGGCCAGACCCTGCCCAAGTGGGATGGTTTATTACCAAGGTAACAACTTGTTAATGTCACTATATATATATCTTGTTCTATATAAAACTGTGATACAGCATTGAATGTCTCAAGGTTTCCTCTACCCAGGAGATAGTCAATGTACTCAACTTATTTGTGAAATGGCCTTTCTTCACTTATTACTGTACTTTATCTATTTATTTTTTAATTTTTATTTTTGAGAAAGTGGGAGTGATGGAGTTGGGGGCAGAGGGACAGGGAGAGAGAGAATCCCAAGCAGGCTGTGAGCTGTCAGCACAGAGCCAGATGCTGGGCTTGGACCCATCAACCGTGAGATCATGACCTGGGCTGAAGTCGGACGCTCAAGTGACTGAGCCACCCAGGCGTCCATGCTTCTTTTAAAAGAAGCTAAGAAATAGCAATCTCGATTCCAAACAGGAGCCAACTTTTAATTAAAAAGAAACTGCAGGAGCAGCCACATGAAACAAAAGCAGTACATCAGCCGTATCTGTGCTGACGTGCAGTGGTTCTGAAGTCCGAGCATTGCCACCTTCTACATCTGGAAGTATATTTGGGACACGTTTTGGGTGCCACTTAGGTTTTGTGGGTGGGGTCCAGAAATTCTACATGTCGCAGCGTCTTACCTGACACACACTATACGTTGTACAGGCAGGTGTGTAGAGGAGAACACACTGTAACGGGCTGTAAAGGAGGAATTTTTCCATCCAAAATCCTAGTTCTATTACTTTTGGAAAACCCTGAACTAAAGAATGCGGAATATGTCCAGCCCAGTGAGTTAACGTTTGTTCATGAAATTAAGCTCAAGCTACAAGTAAGACTGAGCTCACCTGTGCACTTTTCTTTACCAAAAGTGACGCAGTGCTTTTTAATGCCACGTAGTGGGATGAATCCACTAGAGACGGACGCCACGGGGCCGACGTGGCTCTGATGCCGTGGCCACCCCTGCAAGTAAAGCCAAGTGTAGGCCTGTCGGGGCCGCAAGGTTGTGAAACTGAAACCCACGGAGGCGTCAGGCTACGGCCGATCAGTCCTCGCGGCACTTCTGCCCTGGTCCGGCTCTCCCCCGGCCGCTGGGGGCCTTCCCGGCCCTTCGGGCTGGGCGCCGTCTGATTCAAGTCCGTTTGTGCTCACATCGACTCTTCGAATGTTCACTACGCCTGCGTTTGTCTTCTGTCTGGTGTGAAGAGATAAGACTGCATGTGTTCACCGGAACTGTACACCAGTTGTGTCTGTAAGGAGGTCACGGCTTGTGATAATTGTGGCAAACGAGAGCTTGCCCCGGTGCTGCCGCTACCCGTCGTGGGAGCGCCGACCGTCAGCTGTCGCTGACACTGGTGTCCTTTCCTGACGAAACCCCGCTTAGGTGAGTGTCCCGGGGCAGCCTCCCTTGTTTTCCAGGCAAAGCCGCCGCCTCGTCTCACCCCTGCGTGTTCAGACGGCACGAGTTCCGGTGTTAGAAGCCTCGGCTGCACGAGCCCCCGCAGCGGTGCAAATAAAGGTGCAGGACACACCACACAGCTTCGCTCGTAGCCCCTCGTCCTGTTGTCCCTGTGAGCCTTCTCGGTGGCCCCTCCAGCAGGGCCCCGCGCTCTGCCGGCCTGGGGACACAGAAGCGTGGGGAGACTTCGCTCGGCCTGCTGGCTGCGGCCACCCGTGCAAGTCCTCTGGGAGGCGCTGCAGAAGTACCCCTCCCGCGCGCCCCACCTGCTGAGCGTGTCTGTGCAAGCGAGGGTGCGAGGTGCCACTGTCGGGCTCTCTCACACACAGCCTGATCTGCAGGCCCCTTCTGCACCCTCCTCTGTCTCCCCCAGAGCACCCTGTGGTGTTACCATCATAACCTCACGTGGCTCTCCTCCTCTCTAGGTTAACGTCCTTGAAGAAGGAATCATGACTTTCATTCATCCTCAAATTATCAGCGTTGAGCATAAGACCCAGAAAATAGTACCGATACACGTTCGTGTTTCCTGCCGTGCATCTAACTCTGGTCCTGAGATTTACTCCTCTCCGGGTGTTTGAATCCTGTCTCTTCCTCCCCACCTTGCAGGGGGGCCACAAGATCCCTGTTTAGCTCCGATCTTCAATGTCGATTCCTCTCAGCTCCTGTACTTCATTGTCCCAGCTCATCCGCACACTGAGCTGTCATCCCCTTAGATACTTGTTCTAAATCTTTGGAAACTTCTTCTAACCTGCTTGTATGAAATCTGACCCTTCGCAGCTTAACTATAATCTCATTCAGTACAAACTTACTACAAATAAAACTTCCCTGCCCACAGGAAAGCTCAGTCTAGCTGTAGACTCAGGGTTGCCTCAGTAGCAAAATGCAGTTACATATAATATTTTATTTATAATACTGTGTGTGGACATTGAAAAGACAAATACTGGACAATACTTGAAGTCATTTTATACGATGAAAATCTCCAAAAGGGCAGAAGGTTGGGCCCTTAGTTTTACCCCAAATGACCTTTGTTTTGAACGCCTTTTGTTCTGTGTAATCTGAGACTACTTTGCAACCAATTATTTTCAATAGGATTTGATATTTTTTAGCTAAATATAAAGCTGTTGGTCTGAGACTATACCTTTTTAAAATTATAATCATTAACATCTAAAGTATCAAAGCTAAAGAAAAAACATTTTAAATATCAGAACTGAAAAAGCACACGACAAAAGAATAAAAATACTTAAACTAAGTGTATCTAATTGTGTAGAAACTTGTTGCATGGTCTACTTTTTTATCCTTTCCTTACAGATGTGTGAAAACATTATCACATGCATTTTTGGTGTTTGTATTTAAAACGCAGTAATTCTCTACTGACAGAGCCTTTCAACTTTCCTCCATCTCACCCCTTCTTCATTCTCTTTATCTATCTGTCTGTCTATCTATCTATCTATCTATCTATCAACTTCTGGCACCCAACTTGGTGCTTGAACCCACAACCCCAAGATAAAGAGTCACATGCTTTCCAATTGAGCCAGCCAGGTGCCCCTCTTTATCCTTTACAAGAACAGACCTTTTGGCAGAATGAAAGTTTAGAAAGAGTAAGTGGACGGTGCTTTAGGACAACCCATGCATTTTGAATTTTTAAAAAATGTTTTATTTATTTCTGAGAGAGAAACAGCGTGAACACGGGAGGGTCAAAGATGGAGATACGGAATCTGAAGCAGGCCCCAGGCTCTGAGCTAGCTGTCAACACAGAGCCCAATGCGGGGCTCAAACCCATGAACCATGTGATCATGATCTGAGCCAAAGTTGGCCACTTAACCGACTGAGCCACCCAGGCACCTCTGGATTTTGAAAGAAATAGTAGTAATTCTCCCTGGGGGCCATCACTTCGCTGTCCCCAGCATTCAACCCCAGATCAGTTTTCTCTATTTCCTTGGGTCTTACACAGAGCACCTTGCCTGTAAATTAATCCAATGGACTTAGGCAAGGCCACATGGTTGTTGAGTTAATGTAAACAAAGTAGGTCTGCTCTGGCAGTGGAAGACTCCTGGGAAAACCACAGTACAAGTATCCAAATGATTTCTCTCTTAATCATTAGACCAGATTTCTTTCTTTCTTTTTTTTTAAGTTTATTGATTTTGAGACAGAAAGGGAGAATTCCAGCCAGGGAGGGGCAGAGAGCAAGGGAGGGAGGGAGGGAGGGAGAGAGAGAGAGAGAGAATCCCAAGCAGACTCCGTGCTGTTAGCACAGAGCCCAACATGGGGGCAATGTTATCAACAGTGAGATCATGACCTGAGCCGAAATCAAGATGCTTAACCATCTGAGCCACCCAAGTGCCACTAGGCCAGGCTTCTTTAGTAGAGAATTCAAGAACGAAAATTTCAAGAATTCAAGGCTCAGTAAAGGTTAAGGTAACCAATATGTACCAGTATGTGGTACTGACGTAAGGACAGACATACTGACCAATGGAATACAATTTAGAGTCCAGACTAAAAAACAAATAATCCAAGTAAAAAAATGGGCAGACGACATGAGTAGACATTTCCCCAAAAACATCCATATGGCTAACAGACACATGAAAAGATGCTCAACGTCACTCATCATCAGGGAAATACAAAATCAAAATCACAATGAGATACCACCTCACAGTTGTCAGAATGACTAAAAAATGCAGAAACAACAAATATTGTTAAGGACATGGAGAAAAGGGAACCTTGGTACACTGTGTGAACACAAACTGGTGCAACCACTGTGGAAAACAGTATGGCAGTTCCTCAAAAAGTTAAGACTAGAGCTACCCTATGATCCAGTAATTAATTACACTACTGAGTATTTACCCAAAAAACATAAAAACACTAATTCAAAGGGGTATATGCACCCCTGTATTTATCATAGTATTATTTACAATAGCCCAATTATGGAAGCAGCCCAAGTGCCTGTTGATAGATGAATGGATAGAGGATATGTGGTATGTATATACAATAAAATATTACTCAGCCACCAAAAAGAATGAAATCTTGCTGTTTGCAATGACCTAGATGGAGCTAGAAAGTATTATATTAAGCTAAATAAGTCAGAGAAAGACAAATACCGTATGATTTTACTCCTATGTGGAATTTAAGAAATAAATGAATAAAGGTGGAAGAGAAGGAGAGAGAATCTCAAGGAGGCTCCATGCTGTCAGCGCTGAGCCCAACATGGGGCTCAAAGTCACTATCCGGGAGATCATGACCTGAGCCAAAATTGAGGGTCAGACTCTCCACGGACTGAGCCGCCCAGGTGCCCCCTGAATTTGATTACTTTAGATACTTTATATAAGTGGAATCATACGGCATTTGTCTTTTTGATGACTGGCTTATTTCACTTAACAAAATGTCCTCAAGGTTTAGGTATGTGGTAGCTTGTAACCGGATTTCCTTCCTTTTTAAGACTTGGTGACATTCCATTGTGTTTAAGTACCACATTTTGTTTATCCATTTATCCTTCCAAGGACACTTGGATTTCTTTCCCGTCTTGGCTATTGTGAATAGTCTAAACATGTCTTTGACACTCTGCTTTCACTTCTTCTGAATACATACCCAGGCGTGTAATTGCTTGATCATATTTTTAACGCTCGTTTTAAACGTTTTTGAGGAACCTGTGTGCTGTTCGGACCCATTTACAGCATTTGCTCTGTTGCTGAAACTGAAGCCATCGGACATCAGTAGGAGCTGATGTGGAGGATAGTCGGGTCTGGGATAGAAGCCTTTGTTGGCTTCTCTCTGGGATCACTATGGGGNCTAGTGGAAATCTGGAGAACGCCGAGTTCAAACCATGTTCAGAGCCACAGTCATAGGGAATCCCAGGCAGAGATCTTGCTCCCAGAAATGCAACTCAACCTTACCCCCTTTCATTGATTTTTTAGTGAACCCTTCCTTCCTCCCCCAAGAAAAAGTGTTCAGCTTGGGGAAGACCCGGTGCCTCCAGAAACACTCCACCTGAGGAAGCCCCGACCCGACTCTTGATCTCAGCCCATCGCTCATCTCCTTCCCAGGCCATGCAAGAAACTGTCATCACTGTGTTTCTGTTCACCTGATGTCACCTGTCGGGTCTACTGGAAAGAAAGCTCCTTGAAGACACAACTGCTTCATTTGTGAGGCACCTGTGACCCCGGAGGAC
>NW_027527943.1:161917-162201 GCF_008692635.1 Crocuta crocuta
CCCCGCGTACAGGAGGGACTTCCGAGCGTGACTGGTCCCGGACGCGACGCCCCCGCCCCGTCCGCGGCCTCGGGCACGGGCAGCGGGGCTCGGGCGCGGCCACAGGAGGGGCGGCAGGGCTGGGGGCGTCCGGCCTGGAGGGACTGTCCGTTGACTGGGTGGCTTTGGTCCCTTGAAAACGACGCGTTGCTTAGGACAAACCCGAGGCAGAGCGGGGTCTTCCCGCAGCATCTCCCGCCCGCGGCTCCGACGTCTGCGGCTTCTCCAGCGGCGCGTCCCCTGCG
>NW_027527943.1:162274-167141 GCF_008692635.1 Crocuta crocuta
GGGCGCCAGCCCCTCCCGGTCCTCCGGACACAGCGTTATGGGCTCACAGAGACCACCCCCCATTCATGTCAGGAAGGGGGTGCAGGGGACGGAAACGCGACCGTCGTCGGGCCGCAGTCTGGAAACCGAACGGACAAGCAGATTAGCAGGAGGAAAACACACACATCCATTTAATGTCCCTTTGGGTCACCCGGGAGCCTTCACGGGGAAATGAAGACCCTAGAAACCGCGAAACCTGAGTATTTTTATGCTGGGTTCGACGAAGGGGCGGGGGAGGGTCCGGGGGAAACAGAGGACAGAGAAAAGGGGTGAGCGTGGTAAGTTGGGGAAACCTCCGCAAGGCCGTGTGTTAGGGTTCTTCCTGATTTCCCGCTGTCTTCTCGGGTAAGGGGGCTCCTCTCAACACACAGAAGGTGCCTCTCACTTAATGGGTTTTTACCTGTTTGTGGGGGGTGGGGTGGGAAGGAAGGTCAGTGACCTTCCTGCTTCTGCCATTTTCTCAAACTCTTTCAGTTTAACATAACCACATGCCAGGGTGCCATATTTTGGGGCAGGGCCCTGAACCCCATGGTATCCCTTGGGTAAAATGTGGAAGATGCACAATTCCTGTTCACCAAGCATTGTCACTCTAAAATATGCATTTCTGCAGGGGGCGGGGGTCCTCGGTCAAACACCTCTGGGAACAGGACTGCAAGAAAATAATTTCGGTGAAACTCAAGATCTAACCATGGAGCTTTAGACCTTCAGTCCAGTGCTCTGCCAACGGAACTCTTTCAGTTATTAAGCACATTGTTCGGATGCTTTGCATAACGTGATCTCTCTGTAGCTGCGCCTCTGGGTGGGCTAGTCGTGATCAGGGAAACGTGGCCGAGCCTGGGGAAGGCTGCATGGACGGGGAAGAATGAATACATCCTGTTTTCATCCGCCGAAGTGATGGTTGGGCCCATNACCTCTGGGTGGGCTAGTCGTGATCAGGGAAACGTGGCCGAGCCTTCCGTGGGGAAGGCTGCATGGACGGGGAAGAATGAATACATCCTGTTTTCATCCGCCGAAGTGATGGTTGGGCCCATTTGCCACAAACCTACCCCACCCAAATCTTCACGTGTTCTCTCTAAATCTCCTGGACCCTAACTTCTGTCTCTCTCCCTTTCACCTCCTTTGCCTGATTAACAAATTTCCCTTCCCCCCATCCATAATTGGAAATCAACATATTTGCATGGCCTTAGAGGTAACTTTAGGGCTAAAGTTACTTAGAGTTTACACTCCACAGAGGGAGTGAAAAGGGAATGAAAAGTAAAAGAGAGAGAGAGAGAGAGAAAAAAAAAAAGCGAAAACATTGCTACATAATAGTATTTACATCTATAGTATGTTTCTGTCTAATCCCAACTTGATAAGTCACATGGCTGCACACGTTTCTTCTGCCTTTTTGTTGACTCTGACACACCCGTAGTCCTTAGGCAGGCAAGGGATGCTGCTTTCCACCGAAACAGAAACCTGAGGTTTCAAATCTGGGAGCTTTACTCTAAAGGGGTGATGCGGGGGACAGGCTGGGGACAGACTACAGACCTGACAGTTCTGTTACAGCCTGAAAGGCAGAAACAAAACCACATGACACATGAGTCTAAGACAAAGGACACACTAGAGTTCATGAGTCTATTAATAATCTTTGGGTCAAAATACAGATGGAAGGAATCTTCCTACCCCCTAGCAAACAAATTTAGAAATGTGAAGGTAGACTTCAGATCTAGGCTGGAAATAAGTTTTGCATGACAATTAAGTGGGACCCTTTGGAAATAGGTGGCCACCGTCAGAGGAGATGACATTACATTTCGGAAGTCTGAGCTCTTCAGTGGATTCTGCTGGATTTTTATCTTGACATCATGACATCACCCCTGACCCAATTTTGCTCCCTCCATTGTTCTTGTACTTGGTTAGACTAGACTGACCACCTTTTCCCTTAAATATGATTTTGACTTTAGATTTGCATGGATTATCTTGTTTCCTTTGAGAAAACATTTGCTGTTTAGTTTTGGGATATGGTACAAGCACAGAACCAATCTTCTCCAATCTGCCTGGGATAGCTTTAGATTTCTGATTTTTTTTTTCCCTTTTTAATTACCATGCTGTACATCACATCGCAGAACTTACGATCTTATAACTGGAAATTTATACCTTTTTTCTCCCTTCACCCATTTTGCTTTCATTCCAGTAACCACTGATCCATTCTCTGCATGTATGAGGTTTTTCATTTGTTTTGTTTTGTTTTAGATTCCAAATGTAAATGAGATCATATGGCATTTGTGTCTCTCTGTCTGACTTATTCCACTTAGCATAATGCCCTCAAGATCCATCCATGTTCTCACAAATGGCAAGATTTCCTTCTCTTTTTATGGCTCAACAATACTTCAGTGTGTGTGTGTGTGTGTGTGTGTGTGTATCACATTTTCTTTGTCCATTCATCCATCGATGAAGACTTAGGTTTTTTCCATATTTTGGCTTTTGTAAATATTGCCGCAATAAGCATAGGAGGTGTGGATATCTTACCATATTCGTGTTTGTGCTTTCCTTCGATAAACAACCAGAAGTAGAATTGCTGGGTCACAGGATAGTTCTGTGTTTAATATTTGAGGACCCTCCACACTGTTTTCTAGAGCAGCTGCTCCACTGTGGATTTTGAATGTTTCCAAATTCCTTTTAATGCCTATTGAGAACACTTCATTTTTTCTCCTTCAAGCTATTAACCCATCTTAATAATTCTTTTCCTGATGATAAATCATTCTTATGTTCATGGAAAATAATTTGTTTGGGTCAATATGGTGTTCATTTTAACATGCCTGTATTTTATTCATAGTTTTTGCAACAATACACATGAATGAGATTGGTCTTTCATTTCCTTTTCATTCAGCTTTGGAAAGTTTTGGAGTCAAGGTAATACTAGATACTTTAATTGAATTGAAAACCTTACTTTTTTTTTTTTTTAGCACACTGCAAAAAAAGTTTAAATGGTATTAGAAGCGTGCATAATGCTGTTCCAAAGCTGGCCCTCATCGTAGGTGACCACACAGCTTTTCCTTCACCAGCTGCTCACGGATTCCTGAAAAATGTTAGTATATCCTAAATATATTTTGGGTTCTGTGCAAGATCTGAAGCTGTCCGAGGCTCCTGATGGAATGAATTGGGGATATTTAGGAGCAGCTCAATTTCCCTGAAAACACATAATTTCAAACTTACTTTCTTTCTGGGTTACAGAATTGTCCAATAAGAAATTATTTCACATTGGACTACCTCAGCTTTGAGAATGTCCTTCTCTAGCAAGAAAAGAAAGTCACGACTGAGGTCAAAAAGCTGACATTCAAATTGGCTTCACGTCCTTATCTTGCTAAGCAGAACTAGGCACCAGGAAGTGGTGTGGTCTTAATGGGACTAATACTGTCTTCTCTAACACAGTCTAACAATTAATGTGTCTTGACCACAAATAAGTCTTAACAGCAGGCTCGGTTAGAAGGCAAAGGTGTTTGTGAGCAGGACTGGGGCTTGCAGGCCGCCCCAGCCTAGTCCCCAACACCTTAGCCACGTGGCCATCACAGCACCCGATGTCTCAATTCCTTATATACCTATATCAATCATAACATTTTGCTTCAACATCACAATGTTTTGGGTAAACAGGTGTGATTTTTAAAATTCAATGGAGGGGCAGATCCATGTGTTATGAGACCTAAAGCTCATATAATTTTGGGGGAGTCACGTTTAAGAAAAAAATTTTGTATTCAAAACCATGAATACAAAATTAACTGTGAAAGTAAATATATAGAATAAGAAATGGAAACAAATTACACATTTTAAAAAGCTGATACATTCCAGGGGCACCTGGATAGTGCCTGGTACGCAGGGGCACCTGGGTAGTCAGTTAAGCCTCTGACTTCCATTCATGTTATCATCTCACCGTTCTTGAGTTCAAGCCCCAAAGTCAGACTCTGTGCTGACAGCTCAGACCCTGGAGCCTGCTTCAGATTCTGTGTTTCTCTCTGTGGCCCTCCCCTGCTCTCTCCCTCTTTCTCAAAAATAAATAAACATTTAAATAATTTTATAGCTGATGAATTCCACAATCACAAGGAGTTAACTTACAGATATACCTTTATAATGTTTCTCCTACACTGCCTAGCTGAATTATTTTTAAGTACCTTTCATATAACAACAATTCTGTAGTATTATTTTCTGTAGATAACTCAGTCTTTCCTATAACATGGTTAGATTATTTGTTAAGACATAATTTGGAAAAAGATTTTTTTTATCCTCACAGTTGATTGTTAGCAATGCCAAGTATATTTATTTGTTGAATTGTTGTTTAACAAATTTGAGAAGTCCTTGAAAATTTTCACATATGAACTGCCCTTTCCGCTCTTCCACGCAGCACGGGAAGAGAGTGAATAACCTAGGTGAGTGACGGCAGAGTGACCGGAAGTTGGTGACTGAGGGCAGAGCCACCGCAAGCTCTCAGGAGCCTGTGGGCAGAGACCTCCAAGTCTTCTTGCTGCTCCAAGATCATGGCTCATCCTGGCTTTTCTGGTGTTTAAAAAATGATCAAAGAAGACTATTTAGGTGATGCAAACAAACTTCAACGCTTCATGAAGTGGACAGTCTCCTTTCAAAACGGGGTTAAAGGCAGGAAGATTTTATAGCATAAATAATAAAGAACAAGAAAGAGAGAACAAACCATTTCTGATTGGCTGGGGCTGCATGGACCTTGTCTGGGGAGAGAAGGCCCAGAGTTGGCCCGGCATTTGGGGAGTGACAGACTGGATATTCTGCAGTTCTGGTCAAGTAGGTCATTCATGGGAACGTAGAAGTTACCTAAGTTATGCGGATG
>NW_027527943.1:168113-186968 GCF_008692635.1 Crocuta crocuta
ATATCACCTCAGTACCTTCAATACTTGCTGCATACTTTTAGAGATGCAGAAAAAGAGTCCAAATAAATAAAATCAGAAATAAAAATACCTGTGGGGGGTTGGGCTAAATGGGCAGGGGGTATCAAGGAGGAAACTTGTGATGAGCACTGGGTGTTATTCATAGGGGATGAATCACTGGATCCTACCCCCGAAATCATTATTGCACTATATGATAACTAACTTGGATGTAAATTTTTTAAAAATATTTTAAAAAATTTAAAAATATCTGATTATCTGCACAGGAATTTCTAAGAATTTCCTTCTCTCTTCTCCTAACATGGAGCTGAGTGCTGGAAGCGCAGGTGTGGGGCATCATTTCATCCTAGCTTCCTCCTTTTGGCCTTTGCAAGGACCTTTCCAGGGCAACTTCCATGTGGGGTTGGCTCTCTCAAGCTGAGGAAATTTCTCTTCCAGTAAAACAAAAAGACACAGAAGTGGAAAACGAATAAATTCAGAGATGATTGCAGGTAGTTTAACAACCAACTAATAGGAATTCTAAACAAGAGAAGAAAGTGAATGACAAAGAAGAAGAAGGAAGAACAAAAAGAAGAAAATTATCAAAGAAATATTTTAAAAATATATTCCTAGAAAGGGGGGGGTGGCATGAATTTACAGATTAAAGGTGAATTAGTTAAGAACATGTTAACTGATGTAAGACTGAAACAACTTCCCAAATACATAATGATGTAGGCAGAAAGGAAACGTGTTTGTTGCTCACACACAGCAGAGACTGGGGGTTCCTGATCTGTGCAGGGTCCTCCTGGAGTGGGGGACCCACTCCTTCAGGGCGTGGCTTTACCATCTTCAACACATGGTTCCAAGTCGGCCTGCTCATCAGGAGAGTAGATGGAGAAAGAGCCTGGAAGACTGGTGAGAAACGTCTTTACAATTCAGCCCTGGAAGAGGGACAAATCACGTCTGTTTCTCATGGGCACAGTCTTCTGCAGACACAAAAATCAAAATCTCCAGATCTGAGGTGTCTGCAGACTTCCAGACACGTGGATTGTAGTTTTTATCCGACATTGCCTGGAAGCGGTCCCATATGTGTCTAAAAATCCTTGTCCAAAACCAAACTTCATCTTCTGAATTCCGTCCCACTGACGACAACTAAAAAATAAATAAGCAGAAACCCTACTGCTCTCAGCCCACTAGCTCGGTGGGAGACAATGACACCCACGACGGCCAAGCTCCGTGTGTGTTTCCTAAGTGCACGCTCTCTTCTCAAACCCATCAAGACTCTAATTCCTGTCCATCCACTTTCCTTCTTGTCGAAAGGTCCCATCCCTTCTATCCCTTGGCCTCTGCTGGGTTAGGCCTTGAGCCTTGTTCCGCTGAACAGCCAAAGGTGCCACCTCGTTCTGCTGTTCAGATTTGTTTTCAGCCGGCAGGTGCTCCGGCCGGAGGGCCAGCCACACATGCAGTCTCCAGGGCCAGGCCCGATTTGGGTGGCTTTACGCCTGGAGGAGAAAGACAGAATTTGCATGGCCATGGATAGAACTTGAATCTCGGATCCTGCAATAACATATGCTTAGATGCTTACGTTCATAGAAACCTCGTGTTTTGGTTTGTTTTTCCGAGAACCTTGTAAAGCGCATGCACTCGCCTGCGCCCTGTCTCTCCTCATGCTCTGCCCCAGACGCCCAGCTCAACACGCCGAAGGCACGCAGGCTCCGGGTGGGTGCTGCCCGCTGCCCCAGCGGCGCAGGCCGGGGCGGTGCACCCCAGCCCCAGGGCCCACGCCCGGCTTCCCTGCCCCTCGGGGAGGACGCCCGCAGGTGGTCCCAGTGCAGGGAACGGAGCCGCGCCGGTCTCGGGAAGTGCAGACTCCGGGACTTGGAAGGGAAGCAAATTCACAAAACGTGGGGAGAGCCAGGGCTCGGTGACGCAGAGAAGCCTTTCTTATCAAGAGTGTCAGCGCTCTTCGCGATGGGGACCCCCCTCCCCCATCCAAACGCTTCGTGCAGCTCGTGACCCGGGAGGTCCAGGCCCCCAGGAGTTGAGAGCGCCTCGAGCGTCGCCACGGGAACGAATCCACCTGCGCGCGGGGCAGTGGGGCCGGCACCCAGCGGGCACCCCGCCGCCTCGAGGGCCGAGTCGCTGAGCTGGTTGCAGGCCGAGTCCCCGGGGGCGCAGAGCCCGGCGCCCCGCGCCGCCGGGGCGCCNCGCCCCGGCGCATCGCCGCCTGCGGCCGCCGCAGGCCCCTCGTGTCCTGGGGATCCAGGTCCCCGCATCGTCCGCCACCCCCCGACCCTCCGGCCGCCCTTCCGGACACACGGTCCCGCCCAGACCGCCGCCTGAGCGCGCAGTGAGGCCCGCACGGGGCGTCGTACGCCCCGGGTTCTCCCTCTCCCCGCCGGCCGCGGGGCAGAGTCCGGCACCGGGGCCCGCGCACCGGCCTGGGCACCGAGGAGGGGCCTTGGCTGCCGCCGAAACCGCCATCGAGCGCTCATAGGCGCGTTTCCGGACCTTCTTGCGTGCGAGGGGGTGTAGCTCAGTGGTAGAGCGCGTGCTTAGCATGCACGAGGCCCCGGGTTCAATCCCCGGCACCTCCATTTTTAAAATGCGGTTTTTCTTCCAACTGCCTCCTCCGCCGCTTCATTCGTTATTAAATCGTGTCTACTCCGCGCCTCTTTCGTGGTTTCTTGTTTTCTTCCAGTTTTCTGCACTCACACGAAAAACAAAGAGAACGACTGGACCCCACTTTGCTTGCGATGCGCGCGCATCTCTGCTCTGGGCCTGGCGAATATTGAAATGCTTGGCTAATATTGAAAATATAAAAGAAGAGTTAAGAGGGGAATCAAAAAAATAGACAGCCCTCATCCCCTTTTCTTAGCACTCCCGGCTCCATCCCACGTTTTGAAGTGCTCTGTATGTGCATGTATGAACATCTCAACCCACACTTCCAAGCTTTGAAAACACCCCTGGCGAAGAGCCAGTCCAGGGCCACCTCCTAGACCTAGAAGTATGCATGCTAATGGCATGGTCAGCCCTCAGAAGGGTGGCCTCAGAAAGTGGGGGGTGTCTGTCAGGCCCTGGAAGAAGAAGGAAGGGAATAGGCTGTTTTGACAGAATTCTGGGAGCCCCCATACCCACTGGGAGATACATGGCCAGGAGAGGCCCTAGGACATAAGCACCTCTCGCCCAGGGTCAAACATGATACCGGGTGGCTGCCCCAGAGTTTAAGGGGTGTTTGTGTTTAATCACCCCTTTCCAATGTAGGTCTAAGGTTAACCTTACACGCTCCTGTTTTCCAAATTAACCAGTTTCCTGACTCATGTACGTGTGTGTCCAGTAGCGTCTCTTTTGAAAATACAACTTGTACCTGAACCACAGGATGGTGTGTTTCACATCAGATTGTGACAATACTTGCAAAATTAGAAGGTTATGTAGGGGATGAAAGATTTCCTCAACCCTCTTAGGGGCCTTGGCTGGGTGTGAACATTAAAAAGACAAACACATATTAACAGGAGAATAACATACAGATTTATTTAATATAACTTTTACATGACACCGTGACATGAGAGCCTTCCTAAGGAAAAAAGGGCCCCAGGAAACAGGCGTGAGTATTTTTTGCTGGATTTGGTGCACAGTGGTCATCCGTGGAGGAATGTGATAGGTTAAGGAGTCTGAGGTAATTTGGCAGATTGGGGAAAACTTAGCAAGGTTGTTTTTTTTAGGCATCCCTTTGTCTTTGGATGCTCCTTTCATTCAGAGGGATGGCATCCCTCCCAGGTCACCTTTTATGATCTGTTTCAGGGAAGAAGGACAATAGAGGGAGTTTTCTCAGATCCCTTCAGCTTAAAATATGTAATATGCCAAAGTACCATATTTTGGAGTGGCGTGTCCTGAACTCCATCCGTAACAGCATAGAACTTGTCAGAGGAAGAAACAATCTGAACTTTATAGAGTTCTCCAACGATGTTATACAGTAAAGGTTTGTGAGGATTTTGTGGCATAGGTCATATTATCTTAGGACTGAAATCAATTAAACAAGGAGGCCAATAGAGGAAGGGCCTGGAATGTCTGGATAAGCAGATTAAAACTAAGCCTGTAGATGCTCCAAGGTTAGGACATAGCAACAATAAGGACAACCAATCACAAACACCCAACGAGGCTTTACTATAGCCAATCGGATGACTTCCTTTCTTGTCTTCTGCTCGTGTTTATACCTGTTGTCAGAAGGACATCTCTTACCACCACAGCTTGCCCCTGGCGGCTCTGAGTTGATTTTTTCTCAAACCACAAAATTTTATTATGCCTCAGTTTATCTTTTAATAGGTAGAATTTTAGGATAAAGACAGGTCTTCTGAAAATGTTGATGAAAACAATGAATTTCATTTATACTGCTTCTTTTGGTTGGAGAATGAAAATGAGATGTACGTTTTAATGGGAGAATCTTAAGATTCGTCATAGCTTTAGTGTTATTGTTTGGGGGAGGATGGGTTATGATAGTCATAGAAAAGATTCAGCCATCCTAAGAGCTTCTTGGGTGAACTCTTCCTAACAATTAACTGAAAAGCTTGGAGGAATCTGTCCTTGACTTTGTGAGCACTTTCAGGTAAAGGCACACCCATGTTCTGGAGAATGGCATGGGCGCCACCAAATGGCCATCTTGGGAACATCAAAGTTCTTCGCCCTGCATGAGAGTTTTGAGATGCCAATAGCCTTCTTTAATGGCAAATTGTTGTTTTTGATTATGTGCTTCTGGATTCTCAAAATCATATCGAGAAACCGTTTTTACAATACTAATAGTAGTTTTCTAGGGAATTTCCTCTAGTTTCAAAAGTCTAACTCCAGAATACATTTCAATATTCATAATTGAGCTTTTATTTCAGATGTTTATTTTCCTCTAATAAATCATTAACATTTTCCAATTTTTAATTAAGATTCCCAAGACAGTTAAAAATCTCTGTGTTTCCATTGTGGTGAGCATAGCATAATCTACAGAGTTTTCTAATTATTTGTTGTACCCCTGAAACGAACATAATATTGTGTGTCAACCATACAGCAATTTAAAAAAATCTCCATGTTTCCGTATCATAGCGTTTCAGACACACAGTCTGAAGTCACATAGACTCCCAGGATAGATATGGACACTTAAGCCTTCAGCAGGGTGTCCTGCTCACGTCAGAACATTAGTTAAGTCATGGGAGTAGATGTTGGGGAAAGGGGTAGGTAACTTCATTTACCGAGTTTGAAGAAGTGACAGCACATCCAGCACAAAGTAATCCTCGAATCTTTAAAGAAATGAACCATCAACACATTACAGTTGTGCAGGGGGGCTATCAGCACACGGCAGTCAGGACATAGTCCCCTTTCTCTGTCTGACAAAGAGATCAATGAGGTTCCTTATACACTCCTATTCGTAGGTAATTCTGGTCGCCTCAGTCTCCTGCGCCCGCCGGTAGACCTTTCACCTCTGAAAAGCTTGGCCATCAGCACAGATGACAGCCCTCTCTGGCATGGATCCTAGTAGGATTCTATTTCAGAACCTCCACTTTCGTATATTCTTGCTCATATGACCATGTCTTTTCATAGCTTACAAACACTGGTGAATCAGAGGAAGGTTTTCCACTGTCTCAGTATGTCCCGCCCCCTCCTCTGAGCCATGTTCAACTAGTACTAAGCTTTCCCCTGGGAAAACAACCCAGCACACCGTCCTCACCGTGAAGGAACGGAGTGCTGCAGCCCAGAGAACTGAGGAGACCAGCAAGTGCACCAACGGGAGACAAACGATTAGGCGTAAGTGAAGATGCCTGTCTTGGTCTCTGGGACAATGATGTGAGAGGAAGCTAGTGTCTTAGCGTTTTTAAAAAGATTTTTTTTAAAATAATCTCTTTCTCCCAACGTGGGACTCAAACTCACAACCCTGAGATTGAGTTGTCTGCTCCACTGACTGAATCTAGGGCAGTAAAGTGGCTCCTTGCCTCCTTTGGACCGGGCTTCAGGCCACAAGCCCAGAGGACCAGCTGGGATTTGAATCAGAATCTCCTTGTAGTGGTTTACAAAACCACTTGTCAGCTATGAAAGGCAACAAAACTCTTGTCATCTATGATTTTTAAAAATTTTTGGTTAAAACAGCTGCATAGAACCAAGTAGACTATATAGAATCAATGATTTGCTCTTTCTCAATCAAACTACTTCACCTTCTACTCTCATTCCTGATTTTCAGTAAAGGCCCAGAGAAACAAGCCCTTGGATTTCTGTCCTCCATATTATCAAAGTCTTATCTGTCTCATATCACTCCTTCATTTCTCATAACCCCAAAGTCCCCTGCAGCCAACAGAGTCAACGTAGAGTGGAATGGGAGGGGCGTTTTAGAATAGAGGAGGTTTGGGGCGCCTGGGTGGCCTAGTCGCTTAAGCGTCTGGCTTTCACTTAGGTCATGATCTCGCTGTTTGTGGGTTCGAACCCCGCGTCGGGCTCTGTGCTGACTGCCAGCTGAGAACCTGGAGCCTGCTTCAGAGTCTGTCACTCCCTCTCTCTCTGACCCTCCCCTGTTCACGCTGTCTCTCTCTCTCTCCTAGAAATAAATAAAACATTTTTAAAAAATTAAAAAAAAAAGAATAGGGGAGGTTTGTGACACCAAAAAATGGAACCAAAAAAATCATGCTGAGAAGTGTCCATCAATTTTTTAATCGAGTGTTTTCAGCATATTTGTATTAGTTTATTAAGGCTGCTGTCACAAATTACCACCAACCTGGTAGCTTAAAACAACAGGAATGTCTTCTCCCACAGTCATCTAGGCCCGAAGTACAAAATCAGGTGTCAGCTGGGTTATGCTCCCTCTGAGTCTCCAGGGACCATCCTTTTTTGCCTCGTCTTCCTTTCCGGTGGCCCCTGGAACCCCTCCACTTCCAATCTCGCCTGCACCGTGGTGTGGCCTCCTTCTCCCTGTGTGTCTCTGTCTCTGGCATGCTTTCCTCTTCTTAGAAGGACATCAGTCAGTGCATTTAGGGCTCATCATATTTCAATATGATCTCCTCCTAAGTCCATCTACAAAGACCCTATTTCTAAATAAGGTCAGATTTTCAGCTTCCAAGTGGACACGAACTTTTGAAGGACACTATTCAATCCACTACAATATTAAATATATGTTGTCTTTTGTCAAATGCTTTTTCTGAACCTATAGAGATAATCGTGCATGGTTTGGTCTATATTAATGTTGTTAAAGATAAGCAAAAGCTGGATAGTAGCTATAATAGCAGGAAAAACAGACTTTATTCAGGAGTATTGTAATGAAGGGAAAGAGGCCTCAGTATAGAACTGGACTAATTCCACATACAGTATTTGGCAAGTGGGAGTTTAGAGTCAAGAGTGGGGTTGGGGTCCATCAGTAGATAGAAAGTCCCTAAAAGGAAACATCAGGTGTAAGGAGAGGTTCCAGCTAAATGGACCTAACAGGATTCTTGCTGGAAGCTGGCCAAGGTGACCATCCATCACCTGGGTGATGGAGGGTGAGGCGCCCAATTAGGTGTGGAAGGTGATCAGATCCGGAGGATGGGGGAATCTAACTAACCCAACTAAGGATTCTTGCAAAAACTGAACAACACAGAGATGAAAATGGAAGTCCAAAAGTCAAAGCCTAGTTGAAAAGGAGAGCAGGGGACCCTGTGTAGACTCAGGTGGAGAAGGGAATCTTTGTCAGTGTCTTTCTTAATGATGAGTGATCTCTGCATTTCTGGAATAGCCCCCAGATGGACATCCTGTATTATGTGAAATAGACTTATAGTTTGAATTTTTGGTGCAAACCGAAAAAGCTTGTGGTGAAATGAACACTTTATGTAAAGAATAGGAAGTTTTTCTTCTTTTTCTATGCTTTGATTAATCTAAGTAGCATCATGACTTTCTGATATTTAACAGTTTGGTAGAATTTGCTTGTGAAAGTATTTTTGCCTGGTGCCCTTTCTGGGGGTATGCCTGTTCAACTGCTTTCTGCTTTTCTAGAGTAATGGCTTGTTTACGTCCTGTCTCTATAAGGATTAACTTGGATACGGTGTTACCAAACCCACTTCATCTAAGTTTTGAAATCATTTGCTGAGCTGTGCTACGATGCTTCTCACGACCCTTTAAAAGCTCTTTTGTTTTGATGGTGACTTCCTGCGGCCCTGATTTTATGTACCGGCACTTACTTTCTCTTAATCAGGTTAGCCGGAAGTTTATTCTGTTGCCATTTCGAATATCTAGGTTCTTTAGTAGTTCCACTTTTAAAAAAGTTATTTTTTGCGTTCGTCTTTCTCAGCACTCCCTCCTTTCCGTTCCCCGCGGCCCTCCGGCTTCGGATCCGAGGAGCTGCGGCGCCACCCCTCNAGCGAGACGCCGGCTCCTCCGGCGCCGAGCTTTCCGAGCCGCCGCGCGGGGCGTCGCCCGCGGGAAGCCCGTCGCCAGCGCCCGCCCTGCCCTTGAATAGCCTCCCGGGAGTACGGCCTTCCCGCGGGGGTGTAGCTCAGTGGTAGAGCGCGTGCTTAGCATGCACGAGGCCCCGGGTTCAATCCCCGGCACCTCCACTTTTGCTTCGGGTCCTCCCCCCAGACTGGGTCGGGGCGGCGCAGGCAGGGGGAGCTGCCGCCCCGCTTCTGTCTTGCAGCATTAGTCACAGGGCAGGAAAGGAGAGGGGAGGACGGAGGGGCCGACCGGGAGAACGCGGGCTCCCACGCCTGCTTCCCGCTCCTCTGCTTCCGGCCGCGCCCGCAGCCCCGGCGACCCGGCCCGAGGCAGGTGCTCCCGCGTCAGTGCGGTCCTCGCACCACGCGTGGTGGCCCTTGCGAGCTGATGAGAAACGCAGAACTTCTGCCCCCGGCGCAGACCCGTTCAACCACAACCTCGATCCCTAACTGATTCCTTTTGCACACGAAGCTTTGGGAAGCGCTTGGTTTGGGTGCTGGGACGTGGCTCAGGGGGGTATAGATTATAAATGCATGCCTGTATTCGAATTTCTTTCCAGTTTTCTATTCCAATGTAGGAAATACAATGGCAAAAATGTGCTTCTATCGTCGAACCTTTGTGTGGTCTAATAATCGACCTTGTTCTCTGCCATGGCAATATAATATGAATTAATATTTTCTGAGTCTACATACATAATTGAATTTGAGATGAAGTTTATTTTTCCTTTTAACAAAAATGTGCAAGTTTTGCAATCAACGCTGTGCTAACTTCCAATATATACTGGGAAGTTTGTATCTTTCTTTGTGCTCAGCAACATTTAAAATAGGATAATATCTTGTAATCATTTCCATACTCAGAGCTGCCTCGTCCTCACCAAATCTTTAGGAGCTTTGGTATTAATACCAAAATTAATAATTTGGCTAATACCAAAGTTCCCTTTTGTGTACTCAGCCCTGTGATAGATTTTGAAGATCCCAAACTCTTAGCTACCACAATGGAAGTGTGGGCTGAAGGATTCAGGGACTGGGAAAGCCTGGTTCCCTGGACAAACATAATGTCAGAAGTTTCCCTGTGAAGGGATGAGGGAATTTTCTTTTTTTTTCCTTTCCTTTCTTTCTTTATTTTTTGTGACTAGGGAATTTTCAAAGGAGAAAATAAGTTCCAAGGAAAATTCTTTCTCAAGTTAAGATGTCTTGGCTTTGGGAGTTACGTGTCCATAAAAGATTCAGAAGTAGTGCTCAGAACCCAGACCTTCTTAATGAGAACAATAGTTCACCTTCTGTTGTGTCATGTTTTCCCTCTTCTTGTTTTCAAGGTACAATTTCACAGTGTCTTCCCACCACTTGTACCCACCATGTCAGGAGACTATGGGAATTCATCAAGTTGCAAAAAGAAATAAGACATAACATGAGAAAGAATATCCTGAATTATCACCACTGCTCTTCTGTATTATATTAGGGCTCAGCCCAAATGGGGGAAAAAAAAGGGGGGGAGGGAAGGAAAAGGGAAAAAAATGCTTCCTTCCTTCCTTCCAACCATAGACTTCTCCGTAGAAACCCACCTCTGTAACTTAAAGGGGAAGAGAATATGAGGAAAAATCCAAGAGCTTAGTATGAGAAAGTATGTGCTGCCTGAGGTACTTCTTTGAGAGCAAATTGTGTCTAACTTTGACTCCAAACAAGAGTGACTCATTTTAAAGTACATTGTAGGTAATTCTGGAAATGCAACCATGTTTTATTTGGGTGTTCTATCTTTCAACAAGCTTATCTTTTGTTTAGCTTTCTAAGGGAGAAATTACAGATTAAGAAATTTAGAGAAAAGGAGATGTGGCCGTGTGCGGGACCATCTGTGAACATGCGGGAGGAGGCAGTTGGGCAGGACCATGGCTGCACAGGAATGTGGGAGCAGACATGATCCTTTAGGCTGTGTAGATACTCTAACTAAAAAGGCAGTCCTTCATTTATTTTTTAAAATGTTTTATTTATTTCTGAGAGAGACAGAGACAGAGACAGCATGAGTAGGGTAGGGTCAGAGAGAGAGGGAGACACAGACTCTGAAACAGGCTCCAGGCTCTGAGCTGTCAGCACAAAGGCTGACACGGGGCTCGAACCCACAAACCATGAGATCATGACCTGAGCCAAAGTCGGACGCTTAACCAACTGAGCCACCCAGGCGCCCTGGCAGTCCTTCATTTTTTCCCCCCCACAGGCACATTTAATTGAAGGGGAAAAAAAGATGATTTAATCCCTTATTGCCTAGTGTAGAAAATTTCTTCACATTCAGTCAAGGTAGGAAACTTATTAGAGCAGTATAACTAATCCTCCCTGTCCATGGTAACAAGGTGAGACATTGTAAAACACACACACACACACACACACACACATCCTAAGTGTGGATTGGAATTCCAGAGCACAAAACCTCCTTGTATAAAAAATGCACTCCTGTTGCTCTGCTAACTTTTTAAAAATGGCACCCAGTCATTTACAGTTACCCAACCTGGTCCTAGAGGCACTGGAAATGCGCTTCATGTGTCTTCAGGTTCTGAGTTCTATTTTATGAGATAAATGGTTATTTCACTAGAAGAATCCTACTTGAAACTCATCCTACTATTTCCCCCTGAATAGGTATTTTCAATCATGCTGTGAATGGAGAGTGTGAATGTTGTCAAAGAACGTTGATTAACAGTTGTGGTATTCAGTGTACCTTAGGACAAACAGAAAAAAGAACCCAAGCCCTTTTGTGAATAACTTCTAGTACTCCCACCAGTATGCAGGGTTCTCCGGAAGCGATTCAGGGGATAGTTGCTGGATGACCCTGGGGAGCTTTCACAATTGTGTTTTCACACCACTGAACAGCCTCGGTAATATTCCAGTCATCCTCACAACACTTACACTTGCGCACACACACGAACAAGAGCTTGCAGAGTTCAGTGGGGGGCACTTCCCCAGCACTCAAGTCCAGTGACACCTGCCGCTTCGGTTTCCTTCTCTCTAGTCCAGCAGCCCCATGAGCCATCCAAGAGAGAAATTCTGCCAAAACAATAATGTCCTTTCAATGTCAAGAGACTCAATGACATACTTACTTAAAAGGACGTAAGATGAAGAAAAGAGACCAACTAGGAGTCTACTACCAGAAGATGAGTCTTTTCTGGGTCTTCCGTGGAAGTTTCAAGGCCGCAGGGCTAACCAGTGTGAATCGTAGGGTTCAAGGTCAATCTGGGAAGAAGTCTTCCCCCGACCCACCCCCAGACCCCCGCTTCCAGAGCCTTCAGTAAATTAGTTCCTGGGTCCACATCTCCGGGGACGCTCAGTTCTCATTCCGTACTTGTGCCTGCTGCTCCCGCGCACCTCCGCGGTCAGGTCTGGGCACCGGGCGGGGCTCACTGGGCGGCACCCCCAGGCCAGCCTTGGAGGTGGATTCCTTAAATTCCACGCGCCCCGAACCACACCCGCCCCTTCCTCTCCACCCCTCCGCCCCCATTCTCTGGAAGATCAACAAGGACCACAAACCTGTGGGCCGTTGAAAGACGGGTCCCTTCGCGCGTCTCCCTCTGGGGCTCGCTCTGCAAACCCCCATCCCTGAGCGGCTACCAAGCCCGGTATTTCCCGGACGCGCCCTCCGGTTTAGCCGCTCGGTCGCCTTCCGGCTGTGATCAATCCCGGCGGACTCTTAGCCACGAATCGCCGAAGGAACCGCCTGAGGTTTGCAGGCTCCCCTGGGGGTTCCCCAGAACATCTTCCTTCCCTCCCCTGCGGGGCGCACAGCGGATGGCAAAACGTGTTTAATCCAGGGAAGGGCCGGCCGGGTTTATGACAAATGCTTTCCATATGTTGTGCTCCGCTTCGNCCCTGTGGCCGCTGCGAGCCGGGGTTCCGCCCGGGACCCTCCTCGCCGCGCCACACGCCCGGCGTCAGAGTAACACGCGCCATGGTGTCCCCTGTTGCCTCGGCTGTTGAGACAAGGACGCACGGAAGAGGAGAACACGGAGGCCTGAGGAGACCACACGCCGCTTCTCTCCGTGCCCTGAGGTCTGACACAGGTGGTACGTGGGCGGCCGGGGCCACCGAACAACGCAGAGGAGCCAGAATCCTGCCCCACGGTGGGAAATACCCGCCTTAACGGACTCGGCAGCCTGCACGTGCCCAACTGCTGGTTCGTACCATCCGATTTCCTTTCCTTGAATCACCCCTTCTCTTAAAACCCCTGCACCTGGGCGCCTGATACGGGCTCCTGGGGCCCCGTCGGTGAAGTGCTCCGCGCCTGCCTTTGGCTCGCGTCATGGTCTCATGGTTTGTGGGTTCGAGCCCCGTGTCACGCGCTGTGCTGGCAGGGTGGCGCCTGGTTGGGATTCTCTCGCTCTCTGCTCCTCCCCCACTCACACTGTGTCTCTCAAGATAAATATATAAACTTAAAAAAATAATAAAATCTCTACAATAAAGTACACCCAGAAATGTCAGTTAACACCCACCATGCTACTATGAAGAGATGGCAGAAGAAAACTTCTTGGTTTGTGTCGAAATGGAAACTATTAGCCAAAACAAGAAGACATGGTTCGCAGGTGTCTAAGGCATTTTCGCTACAGTGAAAAACAGCCATTTCCTCTACCATTTCTTGTCCAAGGTCCCACTCTGCACCTTCCAGGCGTTCCTCAAAATTCTAGTGCACTGACGGCCCCACTGAAGGGCTGTTATGGTTTCCGTCCTAAACTCTCTGTGCGCATGACAGTCACTGAATAACAGAGGGGGCAGTGTTCTGTCTCCCATCCTCACTGTCTCTTCCCAACCAGGCAAGCCCCTCCTTGCTTCCCAGCTCTGGAGAAAGAAACCCATCCCTTTCAGATATCCTTAGGTGAGTAACTCACAAGCAAGGAGTGTGAGAGGGAAGCAGAGCAAAACACCTGCTAAATTCTGACTATAAATTGGCAAATTCACACCTTTGTCTCTGGTTAGCAGTATTTTCAATAGGATGAGAATCCCCCGAGAAGCACGTACTGTCCAAATGTTGAGATCATTTCAGAGCACCACATTGCCTCTCCCTCAACAACCAACAAATACTATCTATCTATCTATCTACCTACCTACCTATTTATCTATATCTATCATCTATCTATCTATCTATCTATCTATCTATCTATCTATCCATTTTGTCGACAGAGAGAGAGCCAGAGAGAGAGAGATTATTTTTCTAAACTATTTCAAAGCCACTTTTGGATGCTGTGTCTTATCCACAATCTCTTTATTGTAAACTTCCATAATAATCGTTTTATTATACACTTTGGCATGTATTTCTTAAGAGCAAGGACATTTCTTTACCACAGCACAAAATTTGAAGTCAGGAAATTTAACACTGGTTAAATAGTATTATCTAATATACAGTCTTATTAACTTTAATTTTGCCATTAAATTCCTTTATAGAAATTCTGTCCCAAACTAGGGTCCATTACAGCATCGTGTATGAATTTAGTTACACTTTAGACTTTTAAAATCTGGAACGGTTTCTCATGCTTCTTGTCTTTCATGAGATCAACATGTTCCTCAGTTTATGTTCTGATGAGACTGGATTTGGGTTGTGAATATTTGGGGGGAATGTCACAGGAATGACGTTTCCCTCCATCACACCAGGAGGCTTATTAGTCATATTTGCTTTGATCACTTGGTTAAGGTTGTGTTTCCCAGGTTTATTCCCCTTAAAAAGATCGTTTCCCCCTTGTAATTAATAAACCCAGAAGTAAATGCTCTGAGACTGTATAAATATTCTGATCATCATCAAAATTTTACCTATGGCTTTTACATTGATTTATGAATTTTGCCTGTTCTATTGTTCTGATGCTGGCCAAGTGGAAATTTTCTAATCTTATTATTACTTCTATTATTAGTTCACACACCACTGTAAGGAAAACTTTCACTTCTTCCATATTTATTTATTTAAGTGTCCAAGGATTATTATTTCATATTTTTTTACAAAGAGTTTATTGTCAAGTTGGCTTCCATATAACACCCAGTGCTCATCCCCACAAGTGCCCCCCTCCATGCTCATCTNATTCATGTGGAAGTGTCTCCAATTTGACCAGTGAGAGGCCCTTCAAGTTGGCCTCTGGATCCTTTTGAATTGCTCCTCCATTTTTAAGCACCTACATTCTAGTACAGAAAGATATCTCGGGTTCATCTTGTGCTTGCCCTCGTCCTGTCTGAGAGTCAGTGATTCCCTAAAAGTATCTGGTTCCCTTTAGTGGGGAATGGTATTTAAAAACCATCGGGCTAGTATTGCTTTTTGTTACAGAAGTATCATTTCATCTAGGCCCTGTTAGCAGACAGATCTGGGGGGGAAATGACAAATATATATATAATTACAAGCTGATAGCTCTAATCCCATCCAGAGCCAACAGGACTGTTCCTTCCCTTTTTCCTTCTCTAACGAGAGAGCCTTGATTTCCAACACCAAATGTGTATTCACTTTTCCAACACACAAAAGAAATTCACACACATAAATAAAAATACATAAAATTCACACAAAATAGCAGAATTGCTATACCCTTACACACTACAAAAAATAATGATAACCCTGCTACACAGAGGTTAATATTGTTTGCTTTTTCTGTCTTTGCAATTAAGACAAAATACTGTGTAGAACATTTACTTGGATCTGTTCATTTTCTCTCCATGCGGTTATGTTATGTTCAATTTGCTTCTGTTTATATTCAGTTTTAGTGTATTTGTACACACCCTTGAGGGAGTCTTAATTTTTTCTTTACTATATAAAACATTGATGTATCCAAGAGTCAAAAGAATACCAAAAACAATACTCAGAAACACTGCAAGAGAATGTCGTGTCCCCGGAAGCATCGTAGTGGATTGGAAGAGTCTGCAGGCAGTCTGATCCCAGGGGAGGCAGACTCTGAGAAGGGCTGATCATGAGCTAACCGTGAACGAGGAACTGAGGCGCCTTTAGTCCTGGGGCAGCCAAGCCTCAGAGAGGATGTAGTGTAGGAAGTGGAGAAAGAGTGGAACTAAACATAAAGGGCTTTGCTTGGATGACTTAACCCTGAAGCTCGGAAACTGCAGTTACAAGGGGGCCATAGGAGGTCTTCAAGGCTCACCTCCACAGTGAGGGGGTGTAGCTCAGTGGTAGAGCGCGTGCTTAGCATGCACGAGGTCCTGGGTTCAATCCCCAGCACCTCCAGTTTTGTTTCCTCTTCTCCACCTGCACTTCTACTAACACCTCCCCGATCTGCCAGTGTCAAACTTGGATTGCTCCCTTCCAAGTATCTGTCAAATTTCAAGTGCTGCCTGCTGCTCCTTCTTAACCTCTTTGGGACACAGGGAGGTGGCCCACCTCATTCACAGATAATTTGTTGTTAATTCAATTATTCACTCAATCTGTGCAAGCACTCTCAGCCATTGCTAGCACGCCGGCCACCATCAATAGGCTCCAGATGCCAGAGGATAGTGTTGTCAGGTGAGCCGGAGAGATCCCAGGCTCTGATCCCTGACCCAGCCCGTGGAAATGATGTCGCATTCAAGAGGAGACACCACAGTGGATGGGGGGTGCAAGCAGGAAAGTTTATTGAAGTGGGTACACTCTTGAGATGTGAGAACGGGTGAGCCCAAGGGGTTGGAGTTTCTGTCTTTATTGATAGTTGTTAACAAGGGGTTGGAGTATCCATTGCTTGGGGTGGGAATTTCTTGGAAGCAGGATTTAGGGTTTTCTTTCTTATTTGACCAGGGGCTTCCAGTCCTGGCCCTGCCATCTGGGGCCCTTCTGGTGTAACAGGATTTCTCGTGGAGTGAGGCGGGCCAGGCCTCTGACCCTCACAGCAGCTGGGCATGGCCTCCTCAGTGCTGGCCTCCAGGCTTCCTCTTAGGGCCTAACTAACCACCTCTAATAGTAGCAATTCCTCCAGCCTTCCTTCTTTCTTCTTTCCTTGTTATGGAAGTTAGGGTTTAATTAATGTGAAGTAAGGTGCATAAATCTTAATGAATGAGCTTGATGGACTGTGACTATGCACACATCCCAGTAACCAACACCACAGGCAAAGTCTGGAGACTTTTCAGCTCCCAGAAACTTCCTGGCCTCATCACACTGTGTTCCACTTTCTGACCTCTACCATCCGAGACTAGTTTTTCTTGGGTTTTGAAATAATATAATCATATAATATGTACTCATTTAGGGATTTCACTCCATTAAAAAAATTAGATTCATCCATATTGATGCTCATAGCAGTTTTCATTGCCCTGGAGGCATTCCATCGTATGGAAGCTGTACATCACAACGTATTAATTCCTTTTACTGCTGATGCACATTGTGAGTGTTCTGAGTTTTTGGCTGAAGGTCTAACACAGCCTGTGCATGTCTTTCAAGTGTAGGTGAAACATTTTCCCTTCTCCCCTTCTAGGTTCTTTGACTGGTCTAGTGATTTATGTAAGACTTCTAAGATAAGTAGGGATGTTTCTAAGTTGTACATTTGTACTCTTAATTCAAGTTCTTCTCTCAGTTTCTCAAATAATTGGGTTTATGCTAATGCTCTGTGATTTAAAATAGGTGTGGGACATGTGAGTCACACACTGACGGAAAATGACAGATTATGTAGTTTTAGCATTCATGAGCAAATTCAACAACACTTTTTAAAAAACAATGTAAGACAAATTAACAGGAGAAAAAGAAATTTAATTTTTTATATATAAGAGCCCCACAGAAACAGGAAACTCAAAGGAGTGACAAGACAAAGGGGTTTGGGCTTGGGGTGGTGACTAGTGGAGAAGGAATGAAGTGTGTTTATCTGGCTCTCTCTGCCCTACGCCCCCTGCCTCTGGTGCTAAGGTGCCTTCTACCCTTTTGGCACAGGGCAGACTGATATCACCAAGGAGAATCAGGGTGTTCTCGGGCGAAGCTGTTTCTCAAGTACCTTTAATTCAAAATAATCAAGACACCAAAGTGGCAATGTTTTGGGACGGCAGTTCTGCTCCCCTCCACAAGGGAAATTTTCTCTTAGGCACACTCACGGTGGTGGCCGCAGGATCACAGGTTATATGCATATTTAGTTCCAGCCAATCCTCCTAGCGCACCGGCTGGCTCTGTTGGTGGAACACGTGACCCTTGATCTTGGGGTTGTGAGTTCGAGCCCCATTTTGGGTGTAGAGATTAAAACTAAAATCTTAAAAAAATTTTTTTCAAATAGTTTCCCAACGTGGGTGTGCCGGTTTCCATCCTGGTCAGCAACGCCTGAGACTTCTAGTTGCTTCACATCGTCAACAGAACCTGATACTGTCTTCTTTCAAGTTAAGCGATGCTGGCGAGGAGGAGTATTTCACTATTTTTAAATTTGAATTTCCCTGCTAGCAAAAGATGTTGAGTACCTTTTAAATCGCTTACTGGCTCTCTGGGGCTCCTCTTTTCTGAAGCGCATGTTAATTTGCGCTTTCTTTTTGAGATTTTAGCCTTTTCCTTAGTGTTTTGTAAAGGTTCTTCAGACTTGACTAAAAAGGTTCTGAGACTTGACAGACTTTCAAGAAAAGGAAAAAAGAAAAGAAGGGGAGGGAGTTGACACAGGAGAAAGTTCCATCGGAGATCTTCGTGGTTTTTCCTCGAAGAAAAGACGCCCCCGGGGCCTGGGGCGGGGCGGGGCCTTGGAAGGGCCCGATGGGGCCAGAAGTCTTGGAGCAGAGGCGGCGCCTGGCCCGCCTTCCTCTCACACGTGCAGAGCAGGGTGTAGCGCAGAGGGTTAGGAAGCAGTGGGGTTTGGCACCGTGGATTTTCCATCCGTGAAGACTCCTCGGATATATGGCTAATGTTTCAAGGGGGGTGAGGGCACTTCCGCAGTGGGAGGTGTGGCTCAGGGGGCTCCCCGGTTCCTGGCGAGCTGGTTCCAAGCAGGCCCTCGCGTCTGCCTGCAGCCTCCCGCAGTCCCGTCCCTGGTTCTTCTCAATAACGCGACTTGCAGGCTGTGGCGGAAGGGAGGGCCTTATCCGGCGGGTTGTCCCCAGTGCCGCGCGCACCTGCGCCCCGGGTCTGCGCCCGGGATCTGCGCCCGGGGTCTCCGCCCGGGATCTGCTCTCTGGATCTCCCCGGGTCTGCCCCCGGGGTCTCCGACGGGGTCTCTTCTCGGGGTCTGCGCCCGGGCTCTCCGCCCTGGGTGTCCACCCTGGTTCTCCGCCCTGGGTCTGCGCCCTCGGGTCTCCGCCCGGCCGCCTGCGGTGTCCGCTCTGGGAAGACAGGGAAAGAAACAGACGGCTCGTTTCGGATGTCCTCAACCTGGAGCAAGAAGCCAGTCAACACACCCACGTGCCCACTAAGCCTGTTCCTGCCGCCCTGTCCCTAAGGAGCAAGACAGAGAAAGAACCGGGAGAAGACTCGGTAATTCCGTGTTGAATTCCCTTCCTTTCCGAGCAGTGTTTGCGTGTGGAAGACCCCAAGGCGACCCCGCAGGAAGCCCCT
>NW_027527943.1:187167-193589 GCF_008692635.1 Crocuta crocuta
TATTGACCAGGCCTCACAATATTCCATATCAGGCCCATATTCTGAATACAGATACCTCATAAGGAAAAGCATACTCCTGCCTTTACAAAAGAGATTTTAGATGAAAGCTCTATGGGCGATTGTCAAAAGGCTCTTCTTATGGGCCTTGCAGATGCGAGACTTAGGGGGTTAAGAACACAAGAATTACAACTGAGCCTGGCCCTGAGACCAAGGGCCTATTTTGGGGTTAAGAGCAAAACGTAGTTACCACGTATATCTTTGCTAATTGGTGAAACATAACAGTCCCTTCCTCAAGGCCTACTTTCTACTTACACTGGCAGCTGGGATGAGGATAGATAACAGTAGCTAAAACATAACCCAGGGGCAAAAGACTGACCCATTCAGGGCCCCCATGTTAGTCTCCACAAACAAACCAATTCAGAAACATTCATCCTCTTGAGAGCCAGACAAAATACTCCTAACTTATCCATATACAATTTGACCTATATGTTATCCCATTTTTTACTAAGAACACTCTGTTATTTCCTTGGTCAGAATAATTCTACTATTGATATCACGAAAGGCCTCCCATTGTAAGAAATTCCTTTCTATGACTTCATCTTGTTGCTGAACCTTTAAATAAAGATACAAAAACCAACAGGACAGAGATGCCTGCCTGGTGATCGGAAAGAATCTCCGGAGCTCTCTCTCTCTCTCTCTCTCTCTCTCTCTCTCGCGCGCGCGCGCGCGCGCGCGCGGACACCGTCCATCCTTCAGGGACCCCTGGACCTGCTGGAGCCGGCTCAGCCTCTGACAGTCTCCAATCTCCAGGGCTTCCGCGGAGACCCCACCTCCGGGGGAGCGGATGCCACCGAGTAAAGTGGGAGAGGACACGGAGAAGGTCCCTGGTCCCGCGGTGGAAGCTTAACAATGTGGAAGAATGACTAAAAAAGTCCTTGCCAGAGGCCGAAATAGCTCAGCTGGGAGAGCGTTAGACTGAAGATCTAAAGGTCCCTGGTTCGATCCCGGGTTTCGGCAGCTCAGTTTTGCTCCGGTGTAACTATAACCCCTGTATACGGCGGGGGCCCAACCCCAAAAAGTGAATGTGGAACTACAACTTTCGCTTCTTTTTGCAAATCCCATCATGGAGTGTGAGTTCACGTTTGTCACACTCTCTTGGCTCCTATTCACCGAGGTCTCTGATGAAACATTAACTGACAAGGTGAAGATTTCATTTAGTTTTACAGCCTAAGAAATTCCAGTATGTTACATGCCATTACCCTTACGACTCATTTCTGTCTTGATGGGTGTGTGTGTGTGTGTGAGAGAGAGAGAGAGAGAGAGATGTTTTAGTCACAACAATTGCAGGGACCTGCAGAAAAGGAGTGTATGTAGGAGAATGTGGTGTGCGGGGATGCAAGGACAGTTCTGCAACCAGAAAGTCTAGAGTATCCATTATTATGTGGATATAAGTGCGTATAAAGAACTTATACAACCCAACACTGGAAAACCAAATAATCCAATTAGAAAAATGAGTAGAAGACATGAACAGACATTTCTTCAAAGAAGACATACAGATGGCCGACACATAAATATTACACATCAATATTACTGATCGTCAGGGAAATGCAAATCAAAACCACAATGAGATATCACCTCACAGCTGTCAGAGTGGCAAAAATCAAAGACATACACATAACAGATGTTGGCAAGGATGTACAGAAAAAAGGATCCCCGTGGCACTGCTGGTGGGAATGCAAACTGGTGCAGCCACTCTAGAAAATAGTATGGAGGCTACCCAAAAAATAAAAAATAAAACTACCCTGTGACCCAGGAATTGCACTACTGGGTATTTACTTAAAGAATATGAAAACACTAATTTGAAGAGATACGTGCACTCCTTTGTTTATAGCAGCATAATATACACTAGCCAAATAGGGAAGCAGCCCAAGTGTCCATGGGTAGATGAATAGATAAAGAAGATATATAATCTTGCCATTTGCAACAACATGGATGGATCTAGAAGGTATAATGTTAGGCGAAGTCAGTCAGAGAAAGACAAATACCATATGATTTCACTCACGTCTGGCACATAAGAAAACAAAACAAATGAACAAAGTGTGAGGGAGAGACAAACCAAGAAACAGACTCTTAACTGTAGTGAAGAAATTGATGGTTACTAGAAGAGAGGTGGGTGGAGGGATGAGGTAAAGGAGATTAAGACATTTACCTTGATGAACACGGACTAAAGCACAGAATGGCTGCATCACTATGTTGTACCCCTGAAACTAATTTAACACTGCATATTAACCATACTGAAATTGAAACAAAAGAAAGTCAAGAAAATAAAAATTTCATGAGCCAATTGAAAAAAACTAGTGTGGGGGCGCCTGGGTGGCTTAGTCGGTTAAGCGTCCGACTTTCGCTTAGGTCATGATCTCGCGGTTCGTGGGTTCGAGCCTCGCGTCGGGCTCTGTGCTGACTGCCAGCTCAGAGCCTGGAGCCTGTTTCAGTCTGTGACTCCCTCTCTCGCTGACCCTCCCCTGCTCACGCTGTCTCTCTCTCTCTCCTAGAAATAAATAAAACATTAAAAAAAAAAAACCAGACATTGAAAAAAACTAGTGTGCCAGACAAATCATATTCCTCCAATTTCAGAATGGACTCACTGTCATTTTATCAATATTGGCAAAAGCTCATAAATGGGGAAACCAGAATGAGGAGAGTTAACCACTAACTCTAACTAAATCCGGTACCAGAAAATGAGTTTTCTCAGAGTCTTCTCATGTAGTTCAAAGAACACAGTCTTAACCATGATAAATCCCAGGCTTCAAGAAATGTCCAGGAGTGAACTTTTTTTTAATGACTATCAAAATTGAGCAAACTTTTTGGTCTTTATCTGGCTTCTCATTCTTGGGTCTCCCAATGATTTGCAAGCCAAAGGCCTGAAGCCCAGGCAATAGCCTGAGCTGGCTGTGTGGCATCCTTGCAAGAGAGCTGCACGTATCTTGAGTTTAATATAAGCAAAGCTAGCTCATCTTCCTCAGGTTCCAATCCTACTCCCCCCACCAAAAGTATTTTTATAACCTCTTTTCTGTATTTCTTCTGTTTGGTAATGGCATGACATATCCTATAAATAAATAGATTTTTTCCTAACCCTTAGATCTCGTGGCCCTTTATCCTCGGTCTCACTCTCGCAATTCAACATTTCCCACCATCCCCAAAGCTGTTGCGTTCATGCCTAATGAATGCCTTTTGAAAAAGATTTGGAACAATTGTCAGGGTCTCCTAAGCTTAAAGAGAAACGACCGTTTAAGTGAAATGCTGAATGCTTCGCTCTCGGGTTTCCTTCTAGGGTCGTGAAACCCTTTCCCTATGAAATCTGATACTTAATATTCCAATGGAGCAAACAAAATTATGAACCATTTTAGACAAGAAAAAGCTGACTTTCAGTAGCCTTGTGTCTCAGGGTAAGAGAAATCTGCAGGAAAGCGAAAGAGCTGAAAACTGGGGCTTGACTAATTCCTAGGCAGGAAAGGGAGAGGGAAATGGTAAGCACGTGTTAAAGCCGCACGGGACACTTCGTGGTTATTATCTGACACGTTTCCAATGTCTTCCCTTCCTTTCAAGTTCTACATTCAGTGTCTTTCCTTCGTTCCCGAAGGTCTGCTGCCCAAAGCAGCGGCGGGAGCCTCATAACACCGAACCACCAGGAAGCGCAGAAATCCGGGGCCTCAGAAAACAAAACTTATTTTCAGATAAGCCTTAGCAAACGGCCCTTCTAGAGGGGGGTGTAGCTCAGTGGTAGAGCGCATGCTTTGCATGTATGAGGCCCCGGGTTCGATCCCCGGCACCTCCAGGCTGCAGCTTTTTTTTTTTTTTTCCCCTTTCTAACCTAACACCATTCAAAGCCATTCTTCAAGAAATTCCGATCTAGCAGTCCTAACTTTTTGTTCAATTCCTGCACATACGGAAAGAAAAGACATAACCTATATGGATTGTCTTGAATTCTCCATCCCTTGCTGAGAGCCTCCACACGACCCAAGGCGACTGGGACAGAAGACACAGGGAGGCCGGCGGTGGGCGCGGCTGGGGGGTCACAGCATTCCTTGAACCCAGTTACAGCGTGCACATGACCTAGCGTTCACCGTGGTTCCCACTGTGTACTATTATTAGAGAGGCGAGTACAACAACGAAGAAGAAACAGCATCGTCCTACCTACATTTTCTTTGCTTCTTTTTGTTTTCTGGGCCAAACGCAGAATGAGGGCAGCATTACCCCCCTGGCTGCTCTATCAGGACCCCCAGCACCTGCGGACCCTGAGTCCTTGGGGGTGAGCGAGCCGCCAGATGCTGAATGATGGGGGCGAGATGTGGGGGGGGAAGACGGCAGGGACTTCATTAGGGGCCTTCCAAACACGAAATAAATACATGTGGATCAACGCATTCTCAATCGATATTCCATAATATCGGTTTCCCTATATGTCTTCACTCACCCCATTTTCACCGTTGTTTAACACCTTTAAATAAAACATTGCCTGGAAACCTCAGTTAACATAAAATGAAGACCCCCACAAGAGGAAGTAGGAGAAGTTTTTCTGTCACAAACGGAAAGAAACGCAAAGCAAAGGTGATGAGAAGACAGGTGTGTTGGATGCTTCCGCAGGTAAAGGGTGGCACTTCCTCTGTCCTTTCACCCCTGCTCTGCATGACCAGGGAAGTCCCAGGAGTTTCTGACCCACTGGTGGCATCTGCATTATTAGTACGCGCGTCGCCGTAACAGATTACCGCAGGCTGGAACAACAGATTTTTATTTTCTCACGGCTCTGGAGGCCAGAAGTCCAAGATCAAGGTGCTGCAGGGTTGGCTTCCTGTGAACCCTTTCTACCAGGCTACCCGTTCCTTCTCCCTGTTTGCAGACCCCTCACGTGGCTTTTCCTTGGTGCGCACACACCTCATGATCTTATAAGGAGACACCCTTATGATTTCATTTAACCTGTATTACCTCCCTAAGGCCCATCTTCAGATCCAGTCACACTGGGTGGTTAGGGCATCCACATACGGGTTTGGAGCTGGAGGCACGCAATTCAGTGCAGAACAGCACCCTGTAATGAATTCCGATGCTTGATGGCTCCAAAACTGCTGCTCTCTGTGGACTTATTTCCTCCTGGATCATTTGTCTTTGGGAGGAAAGTAAATTTGATTCCAGTCAGTAACTCTAACCCTCCACCAGGCTGGGAGGTCTTTACTTCCAGATTCCCTTCTCCAGTGAAAATATCCACGGCGGTCACTCTGGAGGGGCTGCCTGGAGTCTGCCTGGCGGTGCATCTGGGGCCAATTACTTGTTCCAGGATGCATTTTTTGAGGGGGGTAACGTGCTCATTCCGTGTATTTTCTCCAATCTGCTTGTTTTCTCTAGGTATTTAAGCAAATATTGTGTGGGGGTGTTAGAAAGGACACGGGGGGGGGCGCCTGGGTGGCTTAGTCGGTTAAGCGTCCGACTTTCGCTCAGGTCATGATCTCGTGGTTCATGGGTTCGAGCCCCGCGTCGGGCTCTGTGCTGACTGCCAGCTCGGAGCCTGGAGCCTGTTTCAGTCTGTGACTCCCTCTCTCTCTGACCCTCCCCTGCTCACGCTGTCTCTCTCTCTCCTAGAAATAAATAAATAAAACATGAAAAAAAAAAAGGACACTGGAGAGGGGATGTGGAATTAGGGCGCGGTGAGCAGACTCCCACATTCACGGCAGCTGCACGGCAATCCTTTAGGGGAGTTTCCAGGCGCCGCCACCCCGCCCCGGAGTTCTCTGTGGATGAACTCCAACGGGCGCCAGGAGACTCGCTCTGCCAAAATGCCGGGAATCCCATCAAACTGTCTGGGTGTCTCAGAAAGCCAAACTTGGGGGACTCCAAGCCCTACAGCAAAGACCGGGACCGTCGTCTCCATCCAGCGGTGGCGACCCTGGCCCCGGCTGCGTCTCCCGCCCTACTACACGGCCCGTTCTCTTGCCTGGGGTCAAACTGCTGAAAGCTATACTAGGAGTGAACTGTAGTTAAAATATCTCGTCCGGTTACGTCTGCAGACTTGGTGGCTCACAGGCCCCTCCCCTCTCCTCGGAAAACCCTGCTTCTCCCGCAGCCCTGCTGCCTCTCGTCTACACCCTGGTCCCCTACACTCTTCACTCTTACCAGGGTCTCTACCGCGCGGTGGCCGTGGCCTTCCCGCCCGCGCTCCCGGGAACCGGAAGCGGGCAGCGCCGGAGCCCCCGCAGAGGCTGCTCTGCGGCCGCGTGGCCGCCCGCCGTTCTGGACGCCGTTCTGGGCCCAACTACCAGTTACCGCCTTCCGGCCTTGTCGCGGCTCCACCGCAACACTCAACTCCCGACGAGACGCTCGTCCCCACCGACCGCCGCGCCCCCTCTCCGCTGCGACCCCGCGACCACCCGGGAAAC
>NW_027527943.1:193606-200642 GCF_008692635.1 Crocuta crocuta
GACTACCCCGTCCGCTTTCCGCACCGCGTACTCGGTGCTTTCGGTGCCCCGTGACCCCACTTCCCGCGGCCCCGTCCCCTCGTCCCCTCACCCTCTGAACCGGCCTCACTGCCGCAGGGTCCCCGGGCCTCGGCCTGACCAGCCTGCAGGTTTTCAGAATCAGCGCAGCTTTGACGCAGCGAGAGTTCCCGGCCCCCCGGGGCCTGGGGTTTCCCCCTAAACCCAGCGGCTGTCACACGGCTGTCACACGGCTGTCACACGGCTGTCACACGGNCGCAACACGCACCCGGGGCGGGACCCCCAACACGTACCCGGGGCGGGACCCGCGACGGCACGAACCCGGGGCGGGACCCGCGAAACGTCCGCGTTTGTGAGACGTGGCCACGCGCTCCGTAAGTGTCTCGAATCCGACACGCCCCAAACCAAACCCCTCTCCCTCTGTTCTCCCCCAGAAATTACTGACATGCGTTCTCTTCCAGCTTCTCCCGTTGCTGAATGACCTTGGCTGCCGTCGGGGTCTCCCGGCCCCCGCCGCATTCGGACGGATCTCCCCGGCTCTGAGCTCGAGGCTGCGGTGCGTCCGAGCCTCCGTCTACACCCCCGACCTCGGACCCAGCTGCTACACGGCCTCTGCGCTTAGCGCCGCACAAAAAAGAGGTTTTACAAGTGCCGATGAATTGCTCAGTTTCTGTTTTGACGCCAGCGTCCCCCTAACAAAGCCTGGCCTACTTCTGTGAGCAAATAGGCGCAAAACGTGCTTTAGGCAGCGGGAAGCTTAATCTCAGCATCCTTGCGCTGTAGGGTAAGAGATTTTTGGAGGAAATCAGAAAGTGCCAGGAAGACTCGATTCTTAGCACCCATACGAGAAGACTGAAGCTGTAAAAATGCGGCTGTTTAGAATTGCAACGTCAAGTGCAAGCAGCTATTACTTGCTGCACTTTTATATTATATGTCCTTTCCGTCCACCCCAAATCCTGCACATTAAAGAGTGACATCACTCCCTCCTCCACTTCTGAAGCTCCTCTTCCCAGAGCAGCCGCAGACTCACCTTTATGTTAACACCGCTAACACCACGTGCGGGAACCCAGAGCTTCAGAAAATCAGAGTTCTCTTACGGAAGTGTGGTTACCCCGTGTTACAGTTGCCCGTTTCTTACCCTCTGCGTTGTCTTGACCAAGCTTTAGTCAGGCTTCCCCCCTCCCCGGGGGGTCTGCTCTCCCCCCGCCCCAGGCTGAGCAACCCTGGAAAGCAGGCAATGCCCCACCTCAGCCTCCTGGGAACCAGCCGACCTTCGCCTGCCCCTTGCTGCCACTGCCCTTACCGCCCGGTTCCCGTGAGAGTCCTCGCCTCAGCTGTGTCTACCCTCCTTGCCTGTAAGAGAAAAGCCTTTTCTGTTTGATTCTGGGACACTTAACGCATTTCTGAATTCGGGGCCTTGTCCGCTTTTGCAATAATCTCCCCTCATCTAGGCGCAGAGTTGACGTCATTGGACAAGGGTAGAACTTGTGTTTTCCATGTTTGAGGACCTCGATTCAACTCCCTGTACTTTTAGCTTTTACTTTTCTCTGACTCAAACCTGCTTCTCCAGGGACTCTGACTTACCCCTTCTGATGACCTTGCCTATTTCTACGTCTATTCTGTGAGCCTCGGCATCAATGAAGGCACCTGAAGCGGCGGAACAGGGAAGGGAGGGAGGAAGAATGGACTTCCACAGGATTTTCGCATCATGTTTCTGCATCTATTCTACAAATTCCTTGTCTAGCCCCAGATCCCAAAGATTTTCTTCCATATCCTTTTTCTAAAAGTTTTAGTTTTATATCTTTATCAATGATCCATTTTGAGTTATTTTTTTGTATAAGTTATGAGACTGAGATTGAGGTTACTTTATTTTTTTTTAATATTTTTATTTATTTCTAGGAGAGAGAGAGAGAGAGAGAGAGAGAGAGCGTGAGCAGGGGAGAGTCAGAGAGAGAGAGTCACAGACTGAAACAGGCTCCAGGCTCCGAGCCGGCAGTCAGCACAGAGCCCGACGCGGGGCTCGAACCCACGAACCGCGAGACCATGACCCAAGTGAAAGTCGGACGCTTAACCGACTAAGCCACCCAGGCGCCCCAGATTGAGGTTACTTTAATTTTTATTTTTTAAATTACTTGTAGATGTCAGATTGATCTGAGGCCCATTGTTGAAAAGTATATTTTTCCTCCATTGAATGACTTCTGCAACTTTTTCAAAAACACCTGTAAGGACTTATTTACCTATTTTGCTCTAGTAACCTTTGCCTATCTCCCCAGTACTCACCAACACACAGTGTTAATTACTGTAGTTATACAACAGTTTTGAAATCAGGTTGACTGATTCTTTCTCCTATATTCTTTTAATGTCTTTATTTATTTATTTATTTATTTATTTTTTATCTATTGAGAGGGAGATGGAGCACAAGCAGGGGAGGAGCATAGAAAGAGGGAGACACAGAATCTAAAACGGGCTGCTGAGCTGTCAGCACAGAGCCCCACACAGGGCTTGTACCCATGACATGTGAGATCATGGCCTGAACCGAAGTCAGATGCTTAACTGACTGAGCCACCCAGGCATCCTTTTTAAAAAAAATTTTAAAGATTGTTTTAGCCGTTCAAATTCCTTTGAATTTCCATATAAATTTTTAAAATAAGCTTTTTAAAAAAGTTTTTTAATGTTTTATTTATTTCTGAGAGAGAGAGAGACAGTGTGAGCAGGGGAGGGTCAGAAAGAGAGGGAGACACAGAATCTGAAGCAGGCTCCAGGCTCTGAGCCATCAGCACAGAGCCTGACGTGGGGCTCAATCCCACGAACCATGTGACCATGACCAGAGCTGAAGTCAGACGCTTAACCGACAGAGCCACCCAGGCGCATAAATTTTTAAAATAATCTTGTCTGTAGCTACAAAAAGTCTTGCTGTATTTTTATAGGAATTTAACTAAATCTGTGTATCAGTCCGGGGAGACCCGACACCCTTACTGTGCTGCCCGTCGCAGGCCATGAACACAGTGTGTCTCTCCAGGTTTAAGCTGTTTGGACTCCATCCGTCATCGTCATGTGCTGTCAGCATCCAGGTCCTGTACGTGTTTGTTAGGTTTACATTTTGGTCGGAGATTATATGTGGTGTATTTTTCCAGTTTTACTGAGAAATAAATGACATGTATCAGTGTGTAGGTTTTAAGGCACACAGCATATATTGTGAAGTGATTACATCCATCTTTTCATATTGATACATTAAAAAGAAAAGAAAGGAAAAATTTTCTCCTTGTGTTGAGAATTCATAGGATTTACTCTAGAGGCCTTTTTAGTTTTATGTCCGTATGGTTATTGTCAGATGTAGACATACAGCTTATTTCTGTGTGCTATTTATATTACCCTGTGACATTGTTGAATTAAATTTTTTAGTTTTAAGAGGATTTTTTCCTTCATAGCTTCCTTGGGTTTTCTGTATGGATGATTATGTCATTTTCCCTGATGTTGGCTTTAATTTTTTTTCCTTTCCTATATGTATTCCTTTTAATTTCCTTTTCATGCCTTCTTACATGGCTGGAGCTCCCAGCACTATGTTGAATAACACTGAGCACGGACAACTCAGTGTTGATTCCTCTCTGGGGTGCAAGCATTTGCCTTTCACCATTAAATATAATGTCAGTTGTAGCTCTCTGGTTTATTTGTTTGCTTGTTTGTATATGTCATTAACCAAATTGAGGAAGTTTCTATTACTATTTTTTTCAGAGTTTTAAAAATCATGAAGGGCTGTAGAGTTTTGTCCAGTGTCTTTTCTACTTCAGTTGATATAATCATGTAATTGTGTTCCTTTAGTCCGTTCATATGAAAGATTACATAGATTTATTTTTTAATGTTTTTTTTTTTAAATTTATTTCTAGGAGAGAGAGAGGGAGAGACAGCGTGAGCAGGGGAGGGTCAGAGAGAGAGGGAGCCACAGACTGAAACAGGCTCCAGGCTCCGAGCTGGCAGTCAGCACAGAGCCCGTCGCGGGGCCGAACCCACGAACCGCGAGATCATGACCTAAGCGAAAGTCGGACGCTTAACCGACTAAGCCACCCAGGCGCCCCAAGATTTATTTATTTTTTAAAAAAATGTTTATTTATTTATTTGGGGAGAGAGAGTATGAGTGGGGGAGGGGCACAGAGAAAGGGAGGGAGAGAGAGAATCCCAAGCAGGCTCTGTGCTGTCAGCCCAGAGAGTGACCCTCAACCCCAGGAACCCTGAGCTGAAACCAAGAGTCGGACACTCAAGTGACTGAGCCACCCACAGATTGATTTTAAAAATATTTTTCCAGGGGTGCTTGGCTGGCTCAGTTGGTGGGGCATGTGACTCTTGACCTCAAGGTTGTAGGTTCAAGCCCCATACTGGGTGTTGCGATTACTTAAAAATACCATCTTAAACAAATAAAAATGAAAATATTTATCCATACTTGTACCCAAGAAATATACCCCCACTTGGCCATAGTGTATAATTTTTAATGTTTGTTTATTTTTGAGAGAGAGAGAGGGAGATTGAGAAAGTGCAAGCAGGGGAGGGGCAGACAGAGAGGGAGACAGAAGGTGAGAGTGTGAAGCAGGCTCCAGGTTCCCAGCTGCCAGTACAGAGCCTGATGCAGGGCTCCGACTCAACTGTGGGTTCTTCTTTCCGTTTGATCATTTCCTGTTTGGTTGTTGTATCAATTACTCTGAGGGAGGTTCTGAAGTTTTCAACTATAGTTGTGGATTTGTCCATTTTTCTTTTCAGGTTTCCCGGTGGTTAGTTTTTCCCCACATGTTTGCAACTCTGTGGTTTGGTGCGTGCGTATCAGACACGACTCTGCCATCTTGGGAGATGTATGATTGTTACCCCTATATCGTGTCTTTTTTGGTTCTCTGTTAATAGTCTTTGTCCTGAGGTTTACTTTATTGATAATTTAGTTACTCCAGCTGTCCCTCAATTAATGTTTGCATGATCTCTCTCTCTTTTTTTTACCCTCATAATTTCAGCCTATGTAGTTATATTTAAAGTGGGCTTTCTGTAGACAGCATAGAGTTGGGTCATGTTTTCTACTCCACCCTCTGAATATCTGTCTTTTGATTGGTGTACCTAGGCTATCTATACTTAATATAATTATTGCTACATTAGGGCTTAAGCCTGGCATTTTATTTTTTTGCTTTCTGTTTGGTTCTGCAATTTTCACTTTTTGTTCCTTTTTTTTGCCTTTTTATGGACTACTTGTACATCTTTTAGTATTCCATCTTCATTTATGTATAGCGTTTTGAACTGTCTCCCTTTGCATAGATTCTTAGCAGCTGCCCCAGGAATGACATCATATGGAGTTACTGTCCCACAGTATTCTCGTGTCACCATTTTGCCTGATCTGTTCTTTCTTACCCCCCCCCCCGCTTGCCACTCTACCCTTCCTCATTTATAACGTAACTGTCTCAGCAATTTCTTGTACATACATTAGAACCACTCAGATGTTATACATTTTCCTTCAAACTGTTAAACATTAACTTAGAAAGCTCAAGATGATGAGAATTTATTGCATTTACCATGTTTCTTGCTTACAGTGTATTTTCTTCCTTCCTGATGGCCAACGTTCCTTCGTGTATCGTTGTCTGTTTGGAGAACTTACTGGAGCCACTGTTTTGGGTAGTTCTGCTGAGAGCAATTATCTTAGTTTTCCTTGATCTGGAACGTCTCCATCCCTTCATTCCTGAAGGGTACTTTCCCTGGATATAGTATTCTGGATTGACAGTTCTTTCCTTTCAGCATTTGACAATGTGCCATCATGGAATGCCTGTGGCTAGTGGGTTGAGTGTTGACTCATTTTCAGCATGATCCCAGGGTTGTGGGATCAATCCCCACCTCAGGATCTTCGCTGAGTGGGGAACCTGGTGGATGTTCTCTCCCTCTCTCTCTGCCCCCCTCTGCTTGCACACTCTGTTGCACACTCTGTCTCTAAAATTAAAAAAAAAAAGGGGGGGGAGCGCCTGGGTGGTTCAGTTGGTTAGGCACCGACTTTGGCTCTGGTCCTGATCTCACAGTTTGAGTTCTAGTCCCCAGTCAGGCTCTGCGCTGACGGCTCAGAGCCTGGAACCTGCTTTGGATTCTGTGTCTCCCTCTCTCTCTACTCCTCCCCTGCTCACACTCCGTGTCTCTCTCTCAAAAAATAAATAAACATTAAAAAATAAATTAAAAATGTGCCCGTTTTTCTGGCCTCTGTGCTTTCTGATGAGATAGCCACTGTCGTTCAAATTACTTTTCTGTTTCAATTTTTTTTTCTTCCTTTTAGAGTTCAGAAATTTTGATTGCTTTTTTTCAGGTCAACTGATGACTCTTCTATAAAAACCAAATGCAAATGTGAATCTCCAGGCCAGCAATCTCTATAGAGATGGTGCCTATAAATCAATGAGCAGACAAAGTGCCAGTCCCTGTGCAAGTAGACCCCTTCTATCCCAAAGCCTTCGGGTGCTAGGTGGAAATTATCTAGGGCAAAACAGGAAGGGTTGCGCCTGAACAGGGACTTGAACCCTGGACCCTCAGATTAAAAGTCTGATGCTCTGCCAGCTGAGCTATCCAGGCTCATGCACTACTCACCCTCTGTGAGTATCTAATATTGGTCGGCACATCTAATATTGGTTGGCACATTGGGGCAATTCTCAACTGTTTTGTGTCCTGGCTCTTAAAGAACATCTTTATTTAACATCACTGAGAAGTGCCCTTTGAGAGAGACATTACGATCTCCAGGACCTTTTCCTCTTTCCCTGTTCTCTGTCCCCACCCCAGTTGCTCAGAACCAGAGGTGGAAGTCTCCTCCAGGAAGGCGGCAGGCTTCAGACCGCGCTGCTGGACACGCACCTGCCCTGCGCGTTTCCCGTTAACGCGCACACGGCCCGCAAGGCCTCCGCTTGCACCTGACACGTCGGAGGGGACGACCGTGACGGAGGCAGAGCCTGAAAATGCACGAGAAGCTTCCACAAGGGACCCCTCCCTCTGCTGGTGGAAGGAACCGCCGGGCCAAGCGAGC
>NW_027527943.1:200698-201038 GCF_008692635.1 Crocuta crocuta
CCGGCCGCAGGACGGTCGGGGGCGGGGGGCGGCCTGGAGGGCGGCGCCTCCTCCCTGGTGGTCTCGGCCCAGAGGTTTCAGAAGTGGTGGCGCTGACCCAGCGCGTTCCCTCCCCAAACACGTAATCGTCAGGACGCGTGCACCTGAGGGGGGGGCACGGACAGGGGTCCTGCGAGGGGTCTTCGCACCTGCGCTCCTTCCAGACCAAACTCGGTCTGAGCCGCGTTGTCCTCCCTGTGATTCTCCTTCTCCCTGTCTCTACTCCCTCCCGCTCCCCGCCCTCCTCCCCCCTCCCCTCCTCCCTCCTCTTCCCCTCTACTCCTCTTCTCCTCCTCCTCAA
>NW_027527943.1:201129-203001 GCF_008692635.1 Crocuta crocuta
GCCGCGCTCGCTGGAAGTCAGGGTGTATCCAGGCCCGGGCGCGGCTGACCTGTGACCGAGCCAGCGATCCGGGGACCGAGCCGGGGGACCGAGCACGGGGACCGAGCACGGGGGACCGAGGAGAGGACCCTGGGCGGGAGGCAACGACAGGCGGCTCCACCTAAACCAGCACTTTCATATTTGGTTCCAATCTCAGCATGACTGAAGAGCAAGGAAGAAAAAGAACAAAAAGAAGCAACATCAGAAAAGATGACCACAGGTGACTTCCACCCCGTTTCCCCAGCTGTGAGCAAGCAGGGGGTGGGTGGGGTAGAAAACCCGATTTTCTTTATCCTGTCCTCCACTGCCCCCCCCCCCCCCTCNGTGAGCAGACGTTCGGTTCGAATCACAACTCACAGGACATTCCAAACTCAAAAGTTAAGAAAATTATTAGGCCCTAAATGCAGTGGCTGACATGGCCAAATTGGGAGATTCTTGCTCTAAAGGTGTAAACTGCTATTTGATCCGGGGTTTGGCAGGTGGTCTGATTTAGTAAAAAATAAAAAGGAAAAGGAAGGAAGGAAGAACCCTTTCTCAAAACCACAGAAGCCTCTCCTGACTACGGACGCCTTCCAGACACATGGATGCGTCGAGAACAGGAATTCCACGCTTCCCAGTCCTCCTTGGATTCCGCACAAATTACTTTCGTTGGAAATATTTAAAAATTTTAAAGAAATGCCTGCAGCACATCGGATAAAAATCTCAGAGAAAGAAGCCCGGAATGGCTTTGGAGAGAAATGGTATCATCCCTATAAAGAAAAGTTTATATGCTTTTCAAAAGCTACTTATGAGCTATTCAGTATCATTTTTAAAACCTCTGTGACAGTCTTCCTGTCCTGACGGCCACGTCTTCTCTGCAAGAAAGAAATGTCTTTGCTCAGTCCGCCAACCCTCCTCTGAACCCATTCCTCCCCCAAACTGAACAACAACAAAAACAACCAGTTTTTAAAAATCTGTGGCGTTTTGGGGTCTCGGTCTGCTATTCCTTGAGCGCGAAACCCACAAGGGAGGATTAGAGGAAGCCTAGCTGAGCGCATCCCCGCCTGTGAGCAAGCTCGCGCCGCGGGGTTCTGTGCGGGGATCCTTCCCAGGTCTCCTGGTGGCCTCAGCCTCCCAAAAAGGGATTCAGGGGGTCCTCATCCAGGCTCCTCACTGAACCATCTCCGGAGAGGTCTCCAACTGAGTCAGTTCCATAGGAAACATCTGGAACCATCCCCTTGTTCCAACCAGACCCGCCTGGGCCAGGCCTTGGTACTTAGCATCCGCTGGTCTCGGAAATGGTGACTTGTCCTGGTAAAGCCGTGGAAGTCAGAACAGCCCGTCCCGAGCTTGATGGTTCTTCAGCGTGACCCAGCCCACCTGCCCAAGGGACCCGGCGGCGGACCGACGGGTGCGGAGGCAAGGACTGCTGTCTGGGGAGGAGGGTGCCGGACACAGGAAAAGAGCAGAGTGCTCTGCCTTCACACGTCCAGAAACCGAGGGGGTGCGGACCGGGGAGGCTCTGCGGTTACTTTACTTCAGGGGGTCGTGGGGGGGGGTCTCATCCTTCCTCCCCCGACAGCGGAGCGGCGCCCATTTCACACCAAGTGGCCCCGGGCGGGGCCGGGGGTCAACGCGCCGGGGTGTGCGCAGCGCGCAGCCCTCGGGCTGTTAGGGTCTCGTGCACGCGGTTTGCGCCCTCGCCCCTTCCCACCTTGGAGGACTCGGGAGTCGGCACCTCGCACCCAGCCAGCCTCCGGCGGAGGTGGGGGACCCAGCACCCCGCCCCACTGGGGCGGGCCCTCCCCTCGTCGGGTGCGGAGTCCGGCTGTTAAAGGTGCCGGCACGAATGAG
>NW_027527943.1:203012-204042 GCF_008692635.1 Crocuta crocuta
CGCTCGGACGGGGCGCCCGCGCTACAACCGTCCGTCCCTTTCTCTGAGGGACGCCCGAAGGTCAGGCCCGCCCTCCGCCTGGGGTCAGAGCCCCCGGGGCGGCTATTTCTCCCCCACACACACCCCCAAGTGGTCTTTGCCAGCGACTGAGACGGAGACCTTGGAGGAATCCCCTCCGCGCACCTGATCTGAATGACGGTCACTAGGGATCCCAGATGGGGTTTTGTTCCTTTTGTCTGGGGGGGAGGGTTGTTTGTTGAATGTTGGTAACCGGATCCTCCTCCAGCTGCAAAATTAGCTTAGAAAACAGAAACCTTCTGCACTTCGGCTTGTGGGGCTGGAAGCCGCCGCCAGGGCCGGCCGCGTGGCCTAATGGATAAGGCGTCTGATTCCGGATCAGAAGATTGAGGGTTCGAGTCCCTTCGTGGTCGCTGCTTTCTTGCTGAGTAAGAGACGTTTCTCTTTCATTTGACTCCAGCCGGACGGAGCTGTCGGCCTGGGTCGGTTTCTACTTGCCCTCCTGCTCCCCCAGACTCGGNACCTCCTCGCCCTGTGCGAGTCGCAGCCCCGGGCTTCTCCAGGGCGGTAACAACGGGAGCTCTGCGGCCACAAGGGTTAGGATTTCCCCCCAAATTCGCATCTGCGTAACAGTTGCACCGAATTTTGCGTAAAGGGAGAAGCGGCGACTCCGCGCCTCGCGCCTCGGGCGGGGACTGAGGACAGTCGGGGACGCACGCGGGCCTCGGGAGGGGTCACGGGGGCGCGTTTGTGTCGCCGTTTNGTCCCCGAGACCAGAGCCCCGGCGGCGCCCCAGCAAAGCCGCTGCCGCGTCTCCAAAGCCGTGCCGCACGCGGCCGACACACACACACGCGCGCACGCACACGCACACACACACGCACACACACACGCGCGTCGCTGGGTGTGGGTCGCGTGCTGTGAACGAACCCCCTCTCGTCCCAGCTGCACGCGGGGACCGACGGTCTCCGGGCGGCCTCGGGGCGCGTCCTGCGTCCCCCGCCACCTCGCGGCT
>NW_027527943.1:204194-204578 GCF_008692635.1 Crocuta crocuta
CGCAGCTGGAGGGACCGACGCTGCCGAGGCGGCCCCAAGCCGCCGCGGGGCGAGGGGGTGTAGCTCAGTGGTAGAGCGCGTGCTTAGCATGCACGAGGCCCCGGGTTCGATCCCCGGCACCTCCACGTGGCCGCGCCCGGAGGCTCGACTCCGCGCTTCTCCGTCTACGCAGGGTGCGTCCTTTAACACGCGTGCCGTTCAGCGTTTAACCGTTTACATAATGGCCAGCTGTCCCTTGATCTCCCTACATGACAGTACAGAAGGCCGAGCACAGGGCCTTCTTCATTATTACTAATAATTATTATAATAAGTATTAGTTATTATTACTAAAAAGTGGGAAGAGGGAGAAGGTGAGCAAGGAGGCCCTTGGAGGAATGCCCTTGG
>NW_027527943.1:204630-205364 GCF_008692635.1 Crocuta crocuta
CGGACCGCGGGCTCAGGCGACACCTGCCCTTCGGTCATCCCGGCCCCACTCGCCCCCCCTCCCCGGGGGACTCGCTACCTGGGACGGGTTTTATTCAGCAGCTGCCTGAGAGTTTCCCGGAGGCGGTTCCAGGGCTGCACCCCAAACCCAGCGAGGCCACGGCCGGGAAGGGCAGGGCAAACCGTGTCCGGAGAACCCTCACTCGGCAGCACGGACGGAGGCGCTGGGCGCCGAGCCCGAGTCAAAGCGAATCGAAGAGAAGGGCGCCCACTCGCTCGCCGGCTCGGAAGCGACGTCCACAGGGGCGTGGCCGACCCGCCCGGAGGCCCGGGGCCCGGAAGGAGCCGCGCGGCGCCCTCGCGTGATCNTCCCGCCCGAACCCCTTTGGCCGCGTCTCCCCGGGACGCCGGGCGTCCTGCGCCACGAGGTGTCCTTCATCTAAAGATTTAAGAACAAAAATGTTCGGCGAGGAAACGTCGGAGGTTAGGGTTTTAAATCGTTGTTTGCAGGGTCCCCGAGATTCAGCTCCCGGAGGCGTTCAGGTTGAGGGGGTGGGGGTTGGGGGGGCTTCGAGTGTCTGTTCTGTGCAAACGTGTGAGAGTCAGGTTCATACGGAAGGAAATAACCGCGCCGCCGACCCCAGGGTCCGTCCTTTACAGTCTCCCTCCGGCTCCCAAATTATGCTTTAGACCCCAGCGGGTCTGGGGGGGGGGCGCCCCTGCCCTCTGCGGCCG
>NW_027527943.1:205400-210905 GCF_008692635.1 Crocuta crocuta
TCTTTTCTGCCCTGCTCTGCAGGGCCTCTGCCAGTGAGACCCCCGGCAAACGGCTCTGTGGATGTGGCTGCAACTTGGGGCTTCGGTCGGCGTCGAGGCAGCTTCTTTCTCCTCTGGGAACGCTCGTGTCTGGGGCGGCACCAAGTCCCACGGAGTGGGGATGGGATGGTATTGAAGGGAAGACACTGACTGTGTCTGTTTTTAATGGGAGCCGGAAACGTGGCCAAGCGCACGAAAAAGCATAGGTGGAGGAGCCGGGGGTCGAACCCGGGGCCTCGTACATGCGAAGCACGCGCTCTCCCACTGAGCTACACCCCCAGCCGTGCGGGCCTCCGGGGTCACCTATAAAATGTAAGTTGCACCTGTGGCCCGCGTCGTATTTCTCGTATTTCTGTCGGAGGAGCCACTTGTGTCCTGCTCAGCTGGTTTTGTCTGTTTTTGTCAATCTGGGACGATTTTAGTTACACAGTGCTGTGTATCAAACTTCTCGACGTTGAGTGACTTTAAACAACCCTCTCTTACGTTTGCTCACAACTCCCTGGGTCAGAAATTCTGGCTGGGCCTCCCTTGCGCCCCCAGCCAGCCGCGGGGCGCTCTGCTCTTCCCTGAGCTGCTGCCAGGGCTGACCTCACGGGGGCGAGGAGGCAGCTCCTGGCGCAGTTTTGTTTCCTTTTCTCTTCTCGGTTCTGGCTCGGGCTCCCTCAGAGCCCAGTGATCCTTTGAAGACTCCTTGAAGGGCGGCTTCCTAGCGTGGCCACTTCAAGAGAAGCGATCACAGAACGTGCAGGTCACTGAGGGCATCAATTCCGCCCGTCCCCAAGGACACTCTTCGAACAGAAACACTGTTTACTGACAGGGAGGGTCTCCTGCCTCCACAGCACACACCTCGTGCTCCTTCAGCTTCTTCAGACACAGTGGGACGGGAAGGAAACAAGGACATGGGTGACCTCTTAGAAGCCAGGAGCTCTCCTTTACCTGGGTCACCGGAAAGCCGGGTGTTCTCTACTGCAGAGGGTGAACATTCCTTTGTTCTCCAAAATTACTGCAGATCGAGAAGGGATTTTCCTTACTCTCATTTTTTTCAGGCTCTTACTGAAGAAACAAAAGTCCTTTTTGGAATTCGTATGTTCTATTGCTGGTGTGCGATGAAGGTTCATGAATAGTGGTTTGTCTAAGGCTTCAGCTTGCAGGCCAAAGACAGTTGGGATGCTGCTCACATCGCCCTAAGTTTTCCCAGGCTGAGTCTTTAGGATTAGCTGTTCAGGCTAAAGAAATTGGGTTCCTCTCTCTCTCTCTCTCTCCCCCTCCCTCTTCCTGGTCCTCCCTCCCTCACCCCCTCGCTCCCTCCCCTTCTCTCCTCCATGCTTCCCTTCTCTCTCCCTCCTCTTCCTCTTTCTTACTTCCTGTTGTAAGCTGGTAGTCCGGGTGGCAAGGCTGGCTACATTGGCTGCACTCCGGGTGGTAGAGTAACAGCTTTCCCCTTTCTTCTGATGTTGTGCCAATCATGTTTACTCTCCGTGTGAACAGGCAAAAAAAGTGACAAAAGGCAGAAAACCAGATTTGGCTGGCGACCCTGTCCTGAAGGAGATTGGAGACTGGAAAAAGGAAGGTACCTTGGAGGTGCTGGGCATCGAACCCAGGACCTCATACATGCAAAGCATGTGCTCTACCACTGAGCTACACCCCCAGGCAGAAGCTCTTTGTTTTGTGATATATTAGGAAATATGACTATTATCTGTATTCTTGGGCAAGGCTATTTGTGTGTGTGTGTGTGTGTGTGTGCGCGCGCGCGCGCATGTGACACCCGCACGCCAAAAATATATTTTGTTAACTCCACTAGTTCTATTTCTAAATTGATTTTTTTGGCTCTACTCAAGAATAGAAATTCTAAATCCAAATTCTATTCCTGCTCCTAGGTTCTTCCCGGTCAGGGTCAGTCTTCTTCAAGATCTTTTTCCTGTGCTCCTGCCTGTATTTTGTTTTGTTTTTGAGAACCACTCACACGGAAAGTCTCCAATTGGAAGTTCCACTTGCCTTCATTCTCTTTTTCTCCGTGGTTTTTTCCTCCTCCGTAGATCACTGTACCTAATCTTCCCTGACCATCTTGTCCACACCCACCCGCTTCTTCAAGGGTCTCTGGTCTGTACTTATTCCCTTCCTTCATCGTCTGGTGGAACCTTGTCTTTCCCACCTGCCATTTTCAAGACCGGGATCTTTTGCTCTGGAAAGCCGAGGAAGCACTTTGACATCCTACGTGCAAAATGAAAGTCGTTATCGTTGATCTCCAATCCTGGTGCCTCCATCCATTCCGTATCTGGAGAAATGGTCTTAACCCCATGGCTGTCTGGCAAGTCTAGAACAGAGAAGGAAAGAGACAGAGGGGGAAGGAGGGAGGGGGAGAGAAGGAGGGAGGGAAGGGGAGGGAGAGAGGAAGAAACTGTTTATGGGTTCGCTTTCTGTCATCTTCCTCCCTGCCTCTCCAACCCCGAGCAACCGGTCATCTAATTCCTGTCACTATAGATTAGTTTGCGTTTCCTAAAGTTTTATACAAATGGAATCATATCGTATTTACTTTTTTGGGCTTTGCTCACTCATCATATTTATTCACCAGTGTGGTACACATCAATAGTTTATTCCATTTTATGACGAGGAATATTCCATGGTATGGATAGATCAAATTTGTTTCTCAGTTCACCCACTGAAAGGCATTTGGGTTCTTTCCAGCTGTTGTCTATAACAAATAAAGCTAATTTGAATAATTGTGTACCAGGATTTGTATGAACACAATAGTTTTTTTTTCCTCTTTTGGATACATGCTTAAGATTGGAGTGGCTGCATCATAAGGAAGGTATATCTTCAACTTTTTTTTTTCTTTACAAATAGTTTATTGCCAGTTTGGTTTCCATATAACATCCAGCGCTCATCCCCACATATATCTTCAACTTTTTAAGAAACCAAATAAGTGTCTCAAAGTAGCGCTGTTTCCTTTGCCACTAACAGGATATGAGAGTTTCCTTTCCTCCACATTCTTGCAAACATTCAGTATGCTTAGCGTTTTTAAATTCTAGCAAGTTATAACCACAGTGGTGTATCATTATGGTTTTAATTCATAATTTCCTTAATGACCGATGTTGAGCATTTTTTATTTATTTGCCATCCTTGCTGCTTCTTTGGAGAAGGGTCTACTTAAATATTTTGTCTATTTTAAGATCGTGTTTTCTTTTTGTTGACTATTTAGAGCCCTTTCTACATTCTAGAGGCAAATCCTTTATCAGACACATGGTTTGCAAACGTTTTCTCCTAGTCTGTGGCTTGCCTTTCTGTCCTCTTAAACATGTTTTTCACAGAGCAGGATTTAAAGGGTTTTGATGAGGTTAACTTTATCTAATTTTTATGCTTTTGGTGCCATATCTACAAAATATTTGTCTGACCCAGGGTCACAAAGATTTTCTCCTATGTAAGGGACCTCACGAAATGTTTTCTTTGGTTTCCTTAATTTTCTGAGATGTGTCTGGGACGAGGAAGAGCAGAAAGGCTTTTCGAGGAAACCCTACGACCTCCACCCACCTTCCCACCTGCCAGGAATCTATCTAAGTAATATAGGGAGAAGACAATAGATCCCCCAGATTTCTGGGTCGCTACATGTATTGGACCACTGCACTTAAAGAATCTGAAATCTCTTAAAAGGGAAGTTGAAAACAATCTGAGTGCTGAAAAACATATTATTAGGAAATGTCACCTGCAGGTAGCCGAAATAGCTCAGTTGGGAGAGCGTTAGACTGAAGATCTAAAGGTCCCTGGTTCAATCCCGGGTTTCGGCAGTCCAAGTGTTTTTGTTGATCTTCTTAGACCGCCGGCTCAGGTCACCCCGAGATCCGTTTGCCATCTTGTAACTCCATAATAATTACACCTTAGAATTTATGTTTTGTAAGTGATGTATGAAATAAAGGTGAACAATAAAATTCATGCTGTTAATTCACAATGTTAATGCAAATGAAAAATACATTAACAGATGGAGAGAGAGGGAAGAAAAGAAAAATTGTTTATTTTATAACTACTTTTAATTTTTAAACATTTTAAATTATAACTACTTTTAAAGGAGAGGCATTTTCCCTCTCCTTTAAAAAATATATATTTTATATATCTATTTATACGGTGAAAGACAGGGACAGTGAAGAGGAAGAATCTACGTCGGGGAGAAAGGCACAAGCCATTGCTTACACACGCCCTTGGGAACGAACGCATATTATACTCCACATTCTTATTTCAAAAGAATTAAGGCGCAGCCTCTGAGCAGCAGAAGAGTTTCCGGGTTTCTGTTAGGGCACAGCAGGTATGAGCCCTGATTTTACACCCGCCAAGGTTGGGGACAAGTCGGGTGTCTGGAATGCAGCACGTGGAGAAGACAGCTCAAGGCCAGGCTGGCAGCGGAGCGCAGGCCTCCTCTCCTGTGGAGTAAGGGACCTTCCATTCCCATTTTGCGCTGGGCCCGCACTGACTGGCATCAATCAGCATTCACAGCATGCTTTCGCACATCTTGGATTCAATACATCCACCTCCACGGCCACCGCCAGGGCCCCCACAAATCTATAGTTGAATTACAGACTCCAGAGCACTGGCCAGTAGCTACTAAAATTCACGGCCACGTCTGAATTCCCTCCCCGGCTTCAAGCAATCCGTACGTAACTATATGAAATCAGGGTTGGAATACATTGCATGGTGGCTCGCATCACAAAAAGGCACGTGGAGAAAACAGGGTCGGGGGCTAAGATCATCGCATTGCTCTTTGCTTTCTTAATATAGTCTTGTGTGTGTGGCTGTTACCAAAATCTGTTCCGTTTTGTTTCCAGAGTCTTGGGATTCTCCTTGTCCAAGGTCGGGGATGCGGGGAGACGGTCGGGAGTGTGTGGAGGGAGGCCCATGGTAGGAAAAAAAAAAAGCTGCAAAAGATGAAGTTAAAGGAAGAGGGGAGCCCTCAGCAGGGCGAGTGGAGACGCAAGTTCACCACAGGGGCCGAGGCTCCGCTGGGATTCGAACCCAGGGTCTCCTGTTTACTAGACAGGCGCTTTAACCAGCTAAGCCACGGAGCCCACGTCCTGAGCCCATCTGCAGCTCGCCCGTCAGCAGGGTTGTGCACTGCGGCCGTTCCGCGCGGGCCGCCTCGCGTTCCCGGGGTGGCGCCCCCTCTCGGCCTCTGACCGACCCCGACAGGGCCTTGGGGACCCGAGCAGAGGAGGGGGGGCTCCGCGCGGATGTCCCCCCGCGGCAACGGGGCCCTGGCCCGGAGGCCGCAGGGGCGCCGCACGTCCGAGCGGGCCCGTTTTCTCGGGGGACCAGGCCTGCGGCGCCGCACCGGGGGCTCCCACCCTCTCCCTCTCCCGCTGCCTCTGCCCCGAGGGCGGTCTCAGACCCTCGGGGGGCGCCCAGTCCCCGGGACCCCCGCGTCCCGACGCACCAGGCCCTGCGCCTCCAGGCGTCCCTGCTCCGCTCCCGGGGTCCGGCCCG
>NW_027527943.1:210951-211226 GCF_008692635.1 Crocuta crocuta
GGCCCGAATGTGTGGCCCGCCCCCCGGAGTCGGCCCCGTGGGGGCCGCGGGGACACCCGTCACCGAGGCCCAGCAGGGCGGCAGCAGCGGGGGGCCCACAGTGGGTTTTGAGAACTCCAGGGCACACCCTCCCCTCGAANTGCAGACTCCGAGACTTTCTGGGTGGACGAAGATACTAGGCAGCTGGTCAGTCGCACTGAAGGAATCTAAAAACACACAAAAAAACGAAAGTTGAAAACAGTCCAGGTATTGCAGGGGCGGGGAAAGCTGCTCCC
>NW_027527943.1:211328-218192 GCF_008692635.1 Crocuta crocuta
GGGGAGGAGAGGGGAGCGGAGCGGAGGGGAGGGAGCGGAGGCGGCGGAGGGAGGGCGCCCCAGCCCGCCTCCCGCGGCGGACAGGACGCCCCGCGTGCGGGTGCGGCCGGCGGGCACCTGTGACTGGTGTCGGAGGGGAGACGTGAAAGGAGAGGCGCCCTTGGCGACACGGGGGACCTGTGAGAAACCCGGATCNTCCCTCCTATGCTTGGACTATTGTCAACTTTGTGGGTGTTTGTGTGTGTGTTTAAGATCCCTTAGGTGCGACCGTCCAGTTGTCCAATAGCTTGTCCCGGCGGGGTGGTCGGTGAGGGGGACAGGGGGCGGGGTGGTGGTCTCTGCGTCCAGACAATAAACGAAACTAAAGGAAATACTTCTGAGGCCTCTCATTTTTCTCTTCTTTTCGTTCTTTCATGATCTCCAAGAAGGCTGAGAATTTTCTATGATCAGGAGCACTAACTTTGAACTCCAATTAAGTAAAATGTTTTCCTCAAGATAAAATTCCATTCTTTGTTAGTAGTAATAATAATGGTACTCAAATGTTACAATACTTTAATGTCATTTTTAAAAGTGGAAATTTTTTCTCTACGTTATATAAGTATCTATAGCCTTGATTTTGCCACGTGACCTGCAAATTCTAAAATATCTACTTTTTGGCCATTTACACAAAAAGTTTGCCGACTTCTGGTCTAGAGGACTGTGTTCACCTAGTCCTTGAGGAATGTGCTGGTGACGAGAAACAGCATCCTTCCGAAAAGTCTGTGGAGTGGCTACTCCCCGAAGACCAGGAAGGACAGCGATAAATACTACAGTTAAAATGACCTCTGGACTCGGGTGTGTTGATGGCATACAGGAGGGGCTGTGACTGTCGTCTCCCGCTAGGCCTGCTGCGTCTGGAAATACTATGCGCGGATTCAGGGATCCAAATAGGCCTGCAGGAAAATAGACCCGAGTCTACTGATCACATGACGTCTATAAGCCCCGCCCCCTCTGGCCAAAGACCGCAGTGACATTTTGCGCTGCAATACTTAATGTCAATTCAGAGTCTGTTCAGACTTTCTTCGGGGGAAGACTAGAAAAGAAATGCTCACCGTATACATTTTTTAAAAATTTATTTCTAGGAGAGAGAGAGAGGGGCAGCGTGAGCAGGGGAGGGTCAGAGAGAGAGGGAGTCACAGACTGAAACAGGCTCCAGGCTCTGAGCTGGCAGGCAGCACAGAGCCCGACGCGGGGCTCGAACCCACGAACCATGAGATCATGACCTGAGCGAAAGTCGGACGCTTAACCGGCTAAGCCAGCCAGGCGCCACTCCATATACATTTTTAGCTGTGTTCCCAGTTTCCTGTTCAAGTGGGGCCAGTCTCCTCTTGGCTCTAGGAGATCTGGATTGGATTCCTGACATGTGAGATATTAAGTTGGGAAAGGACAGTTGGGAGCCATCGGAGTTCTCTCCACCTGCTGAAATAATAGCGAAGGATATTGCAGTCCTGGGAGAATTCTAAACAGAAAAACCACCAGCAAGGATTTGAAAGACGTAGAGGGCGGTGATTTGTAGCACATCTGCATTCAGCTCGCCTATTCGGTCCGTGCAAAAACAGAATCATTGTGAGAAATGGCAGCATACATATGAGTTTAATGAAGTAGTGGCTTCCATCCAGCTAGGATTTCCTTCCTGGAGCAAATATCACAGCCACTCGTACCTGATCTGCAGCTACTGCTGTAGAAAATATTTCATTCTTTGCGTCGTTGGAAACTAACCACTGTTCTGGGCCGAATTCTGTCTCTCCAAAATTCTGTGTGGAAGCCCCAACCCTCTGAGTCCCAACCTCAGACTGTGACTGTATTTAGAGATAATTAAGGAAAGATAGGTCATAAGGGTGGGCGCTAATCCAGAACGACGTAGGTAAGGACCCTGTCCTTACAAAAAGAGATGAAGACGCAGACACCGTGCACACCGAGGAGGAAGGCGAGGACGCGGCGAGAAGGCTGCTTCAAGGGTAGAGGCGTCGGGAGAAACCCAACCTGCTGACGTGGGACGTGTCACCTCCAGAGTGAGAGGAAATACGTGTCAGTTGTTGAAGCCGCTGAATCCATGGCCCTTTGCTCCAGCAGCCCTAGCAGCGTAATACCGCTGTCAGGCCCAGTTTGCCTCCGCGTGGCAGGGCCAGCGAAAGATTTCCACTCTTGCCTAGGAGCGCAGAGCGTTCCCAGCCTTCGATACTAGAGTCGTGGGCCACCGATCGCTTCTCCATTGTGCAGGGTATCAATCACGCCGGTCCGTTATATTGATAATAACACGCTACTTGGACCTGGTTTTGAGTCCTTGATCTACAAGTAGCAGGGGTTTAGACTCCCTGGTAATGGCGTGCAAGCCGCAGGGAGAAGCCCGGCCCACAGACCTCAGGAGCCTGTCACCTCCAAAGCTGTCTATGGAGCATGTCTTCATAGCCCTTCAGGGGTGACAACAAGCTGCTGCTTCTGGCTCATCCAACTAGAAAAGAGGTAAAATGTGCAGTGCTCCTCTTTACGTTTTGGAGACAATACAGAGCCATTTGTATCTCATACTCTGACTCACCACATAGCCTGAAACACTACCAGATTTGGGGTTTTTAAAACCAGCTTTAAAACGGGGCGCCTGGGTGGCTTAGTCGGTTAAGCGTCCGACTTTCGCTTAGGTCATGATCTCGCGGTTCGTGGGTTCGAGCCCCGCGTTGGGCTCTGTGCTGACTGCCAGCTCAGAGCCTGGAGCCTGTTTCAGAGTCTGCGTCTCCCTCTCTCTCTGACCCTCCCCTGCTCACGCTGTCTCTCTCTCTCTCCTAGAAATAAATAAAAATGTTAAAAAAACAGCTTTAAAAACATTGAGGTACAATTGACATATTACATTCGATCAGTTTCAGAGGGACAACATGATGGGTGGGCATCTGCACGCATTGCAAAACGATCGGCACGGTGTCTCCTGTTGTACACGGTCACCACATTTTTTTCTTGTGATGAGAAGACGTAACTTCTTAGCAACTTTCAAATATGCAGTAAAGTATTATCAACCGCAGTCCCTGCGCCTTACACCCCTAGGAACTATTTGTTCTGTGCATGGGAATCGCTCCTTTCACCCATCCCCCTCTCCCCACCCCGCCTCCGGCAACCACCAGCCCCCTCTGTGCATCTAGGGAAGCTACCTATTTTGTGTGAAGCTAGAACAAAGGAAGTCTGCAGCAGGTCCCTGCTGTATGGAGGCCACAGTGACAGCTGGCCTCTAAGCACTCAGTGGAAGACGCAGATGGCCTTTGGAGTCTATGCTCTTCTGTAAGTGAGTCACAGGACACACCTTTGGGATTCGGGGGCAAAACTGTGGCATCCTCTGCAACTCCTGCCTCTTTAATAAAATAGTTTGTAGCTCGCTACTGAGTCCAGGGGACCTTGGGCTCTTGAGCACAAGTCACCAAGTTACAGGGGACCAGGGCTTCCAGTCATAACGGAGGTCTTTAGTCCACGCAGCCTGGCACTGGGCATGGACAGAGTCAGTCCCTCACAAGAAATAGAGCATCTGAGCAGGGTCGACACCCGTGGACAACAGGCGTGAGAAAACAGCTTATATTCCCTTGGCTCTTACACTGGGGACATTTCCTCTATGTTTTGAGCACACACCCCCAGCCCCGTGGGGCGCTCCCCACAGCCAGGCCTGCCTTCCAGGTGTTTCTGCTCACTGCACAAAGGCCCGCAGGCTCCTGGGAGCCTGAGGGCTGGTGGGGACGGCAGATCTTCCCCGGGGGCACTGCTTCCCCGGGGCACCTGCTGGCTCTTTCTGCAAGGACAGATGTGAGGCAGAGTCTGCACTAATTAATGAGAGCAGCTCACAGTTTGGCTGGGTGATTACAGAGAGGCTTGGGAGGGAAATTATTGGGGAAGTGGTGGCAAAGAGGCCTGGGAAGGACGTAGATGGACAGATTTCTCCAGAAGGGCAGAGTCCAAGGGTATTTGTTTCCCCAGGTGAATCTCTCCAAAGAGCACCATCGTCAGGGGAACCTGAATGGGCAGGTGCACAAGATGACCTGTTCTCTGATGTCTGTAAGCTTCTCCTATTCTGGTCACCACTGTCCTTGTCCAAGGGGCTGGGAGGTCACTATGGGCTCAGCAATGCGGGGTTTCATACAGCAAAACAGATCCGGTTCAAGCCTCTTCTGCGTGACTAATCTCCCAGCATCACAAACAAACCCTGAGCCTTCACACATTATCATTCCACGGACGCACCAGTCCTCACCTGGTGTCAGGTTCATTACAAGTTTGTATTAGAGGGTCAGTGTACGTCGTCACTGGAATAGAAACTTAACGTGGCACAGATCTGCCTTTACCCCTCACAATGCTCTGGCCAAACCACCATCCACGAATTTACTGGATCCCCTGTTATTACACAGCATTGTTTCTGAGATAAGCAACCATTTTAGAGCAAATGAAGTACGGCAGTGGGCTGATGTCTGGAGTCTGCCGTCACTCTGAAGCAGCCTGCGGGTAGGATGACGGGCTGCCCTCCCAGGTGCTTGGCTACAGTACGGGCTAAGAGACAACGTTTTCTGGGAGCTGGGGGTGACAGCCAGGACATGGAGGATGCTCTGGCCAGTACATAGCACTGAGTCAGTCTCGTTGGGATTCGTGGTCGCAGCAATCAGAGAGAGGAGATGGGACTGAGTCCTTTTGTTCTTATGGCTAATGGCCAAGGGACCATTTTGCTTCTTGTCTATGCATTGATGACCTTCATTCTGACTCTGAAGTCTTTAAATGTTTTTTTTCCAGTGCTCCCTCTGTGATCGGAACGTCTGTTTATTCTATATAAATAACATGGTGTTATTTAGAGAGTTAAAAACAACTGGGAGAGTGGTTAGTGAGGGATGCAAAGGAGAACTTGATGTCATGAACCCCCCAAGTTCCCTACGCGGGCTCCGAAGAATTCATGTCAGGAGCCGGGTGGAGGAGGACGTGGTGTGTTAGGTTGTGAACATAAGTGGAGGGATGAGAATTCTTTCTGACAAAAACAGTACCTTTCCTACAACCGGTAAGGAGGGGAGACCTATTTTGGTTACACCAGACCACTGTGGGTTCACCAACCCCCCAACTCCCACCCCCACTTTTCTCAACTTTGCAAGCACTGAGTGACTCGTTTTCTTCGTGAAGGACCCCAATTTACTTGCTTAGAAAGAGTCACGATCTGTTGCTCACCCCTTCTGGTGACTGTACAGGAAATTTCCAGCTGGAGACAGAAGGTGAAGGGAGGGCGGGGAAGGTTCTCCTTGGCCTGCAGCTACTGCATTGACCCAGGTACAGTTGAGAAAATAATGCCCTTTAAGACATAATTGACTGAGAATCTCATCTCTTACTTGTTCTTTCCCTTCCTGTACTTCCTCTCCCACGCACCTCTGTGATCTGACCAACAGAACTGAGGCCTTGGGTTTGAAGTAAATCTGCCGTGTCTGTCCTCTCTGGTTCAGGAGACCCTGCACGCGCCAGATCTTTCTTTTTTGTTTCGTTCAATCAAATGTCCCCTGGGAAGACAGACATCATGGGTAATGATGAGGCCCATGGCGCTGAAATGGGAGAGGAGCCAATGCAACCCTCGGAGGGTATGACTCTAACTTTGATATGAACAGGACAAAGTGAGTAAATCAGTGCAGTGAGAGGAAAGGGAGAAAAGCTTGTTCAAGTGCAGTTTGAGAGACAGAAGGGGCCGGGCAGGAATGCAGTCGACCACTGAGCTACACTGTCTCATAATCCAAGAAGTTCAGAAAACTGCCGTCTCTGCTGACTTCCGTTATTTGCTACTGGTTCTCCATGAAATGAGTGTAGACATGGAAATAAGGACTTGAAAATGTTACAGAATCTTTTGGCGGCTTTGACCCCCAGTGAATGCCCGGAGGACCTGGCTCACTTAACAGTATGTGGGTCTCACAGGGGCTATCCACCTGCTCAGCGAATAGAGCGAGGAGAAGGCGGCAGACCAGCACGGAGGGGGGAGGGGCAAAACTTTCCCTCCATCCATCCGAGGTTCTCAGCTGGGGCTCTGACCGGAGGGCAGATTAACAAGAGAAGAACAGAGTTTATTAACACCTGCAGGGCATATCCTGTGGGATTGGCCTAAACGAACGGTAGCTGAAAGCAGCAGCTTGGAACTTCTTAGCATCTTCTACAAAGAGCAGGGAATGTTCAGGGAACGACAGGACCGAGGAAGGCACTTTCAGGCTGGAAGGGCGGCAGAGCTGGAAGGGAAATTCATGGAGGAAACTAACGGAGGAAGGTCTGTTTGCAGATTCGTCTGGTGGCTATCGAGTTCAGTCTCCTGTAAACAGAGACTTTAGATCCTGACTTTAGGCAGAAAGGGGAGAAGGTAGAGAGAGATTTTCTTGTGTGGTCTGCTTCTTAACTGCCTTCTGTTCAGAGTAATTTTTATATAAAAGTGGCACATTTTCACTGACATGTTTTGGTTTCCTTCACTAGTCACGTGTAGGGGGACCCTATTATGGCACATGATATTTTACGGTTAACTCGTCAACTAACACAAAAACATGTGAAAACCTGATAAATTTTGTCTTTTTGTATCCTGTTATACTTAAGCGTTTAAGTCTATTTTAAAAAGATTTACACTTTAGGGGGACCTGGGTAGCTCAGTCAGTTGAGCATCTGACTTTGGCCCTGGTCACCATCTCACGGTTCAGTAAAAGAGTATTTTACTTTATAAACTGGGTTGTGTGGTCGAATTCATGTGGATTCATCAAAGTCGCCGTGTTATCAGGACCATGAATTTAAACCTGTGGAGAAAGGTCCAGTCGTCCCACAAGCACAAAGCAACTGCCCTAAACCTGGGGAGAAGGAGATGCT
>NW_027527943.1:218344-227147 GCF_008692635.1 Crocuta crocuta
CCGGAGCCCGCACGGCGGAGGCCAGGCTGCCTCCCACCACCGGCAGCCCCGCGTTCTTCCCTGCAGACCAGGACCCTTCCTCCCGGAAAGTACCGAGGCAGGTGGACGTTTTCGGACTTTCCAGGCCTTTAATTGTACACTTTCCCTCCGATGTAGGAAAACCCTCTTGACTCGGCTGCTGATGTTGAGGCGCAGGAAAGGCAGGTGGGCGCGGCGTCCCTGACGCAGCAGCTGCCCTTCCAGGCCGGAGGTTCCTGCGCTTGGACCCCTGTTCTCCCCGCCGCTGGGTGACTGTGGAGACCAGAACACAGCCCGGCTGCTCAGGGCGGGGGGAGCTTAAAAACGCTGGGTGAATGAGCAGGAACTTTCACCTGTGTTCCAAAACGGCTAGACGTTCCCTAAGGCAGCAGCCTCCTCCCAGCGCAACGGGGAGCTGCAGACGGAAACCTGGATTTTTGGCTCTCCAAGCTGAAAACACTGCCCCTCCGCGAGGAGGCCCGGAAGCCCGGATAGTGGAGGTGCCGGGGATTGAACCCGGGGCCTCGTGCATGCTAAGCACGCGCTCTACCACTGAGCTACACCCCCGCATGTCTTTTGTGGATTTTCAGAAGTATTTTCATGGCAGGCGTCTGCCTGCTGGGGCGCCGGGGGACCTGCCGCTGGAGCGCAGACGTCCTCACAGACGACCCCGTTATTTCTGAACGCCCTTGACGGCGGCTCTTGCATGAGGATGAAGGCGATGATGCTCGACTGGAAGACACCCTTCCCGAGACCAGCCCACGCTCCTCGGGCCCCCGGACCCTGCGGCCACACAAAGCTTCATGAAGACAGCAAAGAGGAGCCCCGGCCGTCACAGAAACAGTGCTGCCCTAGTGACCACGAGGGGGCTGGTCTCCTAGCTTAATTTCTTTTTTTCTTTAAAAATGTTTTATTTATTTCTGAGAGAGAGAGAGAGCGTGTGAGCAGGGGAGGGTCAGAGAGAGAGGGAGACACAGAATCTGAAGCAGCTCCAGGCTCTGAGCTGTCAGCACAGAGCCCGACGCGGGGCTCGAACCCACGAACCGCGAGATCATGACCTGAGCTGAAGTCGGACGCTTAACCGACTGAGCCCCCCAGGCACCCCTCTTAATTTCTTTTTTAAAAAGATTTATTTATTTAAATTCAAGTTAGTTAACATACAGTGTAGTTTTGGCTTCAGGAGTAGAACCCAGGGATTCATCGCTTACATATAACACCCAGTGCTCGTTCCAACGAGTGCCCTCCTTCATGCCCATCCCCCATCTAGCCCATCCCCCACCCAACACACCTCCAGTAACCCTCAAGGAAAACCCTTTGTTTTCTGTCTTTAAGAGTCTCTATGGTTTGTCTCTCTCTGTTGTATCTTATTTTTCCTTCCTTTCCCCTATGTTCGTCTTGTATTTCTTAAATTCCGCAAGTGAAATCATTTAATATTTGTCTTTCTCTGACTTAGTTATATGTATCTATACCATCATTATGTGTGTCTTTATCCATTCATCAGGCTATGGACATTTGGGCTTTTTTCACAATTTGGCTCTATCTTGATACAGATCCTGACTAGCAGGAACCAAGCCTGCTGGAAGAATTTGCTGTTACCCCAGGGCTGGGGCAGGGAAATAACGAGAGGACCCTAGACCATCTCTCTGTGCCAGAATGTAAGAAAGTGCTCAAAAGATGATGGTAGGCTCAAATGGACACAGGCCCACTAGAGAAATCTTGGAAGCACGGAGTCTTAAAACAAAAAATGAACAATAAAGGTATAAAATCTAATGGATAAATAAGAAAAACTGTCTATACTGGTAAGAGAGAGAAGAGAAAATCTTCTTGACAACGGTGTGTGCATTACTGCGTGTGGAACCACATACAATGGTGTGTGTGATACTATGTGTGGAATCACGGATCCTCATGTGTCTTTGGTAGAAGTGGCACTGGATTCAGAGCAAAGACCCACCTACGCTTTGGGCTTGAACAACTTCACTATGAGTTTGGGTATGTTGTGCTACGAATGGGCTTATAAAGAACAAGTTCATTTCTTTCCTTCCTTCAAGTTCCTCTTGAGAACATTTTTTTCTGAAAGAGGCTCTATGTCCCCAGACGTGTGTTTTCTAGTTCGGTCCTCTGCCCTTCTGGCTCTCAGAACGAGATGCAGCGTCTAGACAGAGTGAGGACCCCACCTCCCTAGACACAAGTGTTTGTCACAGCAATTTAGGAAAGAATCGATGACACATTTTTGTTCCTCATTTCACACCAATATTGTGAAGTCGTTATTCCAGCTCATCTCCCAACCTGGACCTGAATTTCCCGAGCTGCTCTCGCCAGTCTCCTTTTATCCTTTTTTTTAAGCGCTTGATCCTATACACGTGCCGGTTTTTGCATACCCCCTGCACCACCTTTTTCTGAGAGCTCCGCAGATCGGAGGGAAGGAAATTGAAGAACCAAGAGGAGAATGTTCCATCCTGGAACTCTCCTTGGTGATGGGTAGGAACTGTCGCTCAGGAAGTCGGCCGCCAGCGGTCCTTTGGGGGTCCGACGGTTGTGAGGGTAGTTGTGTTAAGGCCGTTGCAGGTTGGAACGCAACGTCTCTCCTCTCCAGTGCGGCCGAAACAGCAGGATTCCGGGCAGCAGGTCCTGAGCAGTCAGCTTCAGGCTTGCACCTGCAGATAAGAGTGGCCCACAATGTGGACATCCCGGGACCTCACCGGGGGGAGGGGGGGGTGTAGCTCAGGGGTAGAGCGCGTGCTTAGCATGCACGAGGTCCCGGGTTCAATCCCCAGCACCTCCATGTGGCTTCCCTGTGGGTTCGCTTTTAAATGAACTCCGCGGGCAATAGCCACGTGCTCTTTCCCTAGTGTGGCAGGTAGTGATACCACTGTGTGTAGAAGCAGTCAATTTGGAGGAGCCAAGCCCCTGAAAATTAAAATGACTTAGTATTAAATTATCAGCTGTGAAAAGGAAAGAAAAAGAGCAAAGGAAAGACAGAAAAGAATAAGGATCCTGGGACAAGTTCTGCTAAGTTTCTTCTCTGTCTCATTGTTCTCTTGTAAATACATAGAGAAGAAGAACACTTTCACTTTCCCCTCTATCCCCTGCTCCTCTCTACCCTCCCACACCCCGCACTGTGCCGGGCGGCAGGGGGAGAAAACATTGTTGTTTTACTGGAGTGACATCTGTGCTGCAGAAGCAACCAAGTTGAAGGAGTCAGACCCATGGAGTTTGTTTAGAAGTGAACCTAGAGGAAAGCCACACGGAGGTGCTAGGGATCAAGCCCGGGGCCTCACGCATGCTCAGCACGCACTCCACCACTGAGCTACACCTCCATCTGAGGGGCACCGTGTGACGTCCAGCATCCGGAAGCCACTGTTACCTGCAGGTGCGCCCAGGTCTAAGCTGACCACTCAGGACCTACTGCACAAACCCCGCTGTTTCAGATGCACTGGAGAGAAGGGACATTGCGTTACAGTACAAGGGGGTTACAGAGGAATATGTGTAGAACTCAAGGAGTTTACCGGGGGTACCTTTCAATAACCTTATGCACTATGACTAAAAAGTCAACAAAAATTGTAATAATCTGATCTAGGGAACACTCCTAATGTGCCTGAATTTTCAGCAGTGAAGATGCGCCTCACGTGGCCAGCTGGAGTGCTTGTTGATGGGAAGGGAATATGTACTGGGGGTGGGGCAGTTGGCTGTGAAGACCAATCCTCGGCAGACACGAGTACTAGAAGGAAACAAAGGAAATGAGAGAGAAAAAAGAAAAAAGCCCATGGAAAGAGAACACACCAGCTGCTTCTGGACTTCCTGTCAGTCCTTGCTGTTACTGTTTTAATCGATACAAACTTCATAGCAATCTTTATCGCTGGGATCAGACATCTCTACCCTGAGTCTGGTCACCAGAATTAGTGATTTAGGTGGGCATTACTGGCAGGAAGCGTGACACTTCTTTTTCATTGTAGAGCCTATTACATCTAAGTAACAATTTATAGAGGTTTCAGAAGGCTCTAGTCTCTGAGTCAGGAACCCTAGATCTCTCTTACCCTAAGTTTTACATATTTATGAGGCCATGAACAGGAGGGTCCTTGGAGACTAGGGAGTAAGAAGGGCTCAAAATTATCTATTGATATCATAAGATAAGGGTATATTGATCCAATTTCGATTGCGAGCTTTTAATTTTCTAGTTGGAATTAGATTTTTTATCCATTAAGCTACTTTGTTAATTCATGCCCAAGTTTCTCATTGCTAACACAAAGCCTAAAGCCACATAATGGTGGCAGAAATTTTCTGTTTCTTGCCCCTAATGCAAAAACTAATTAACCTAAAAACAACAAAAATGTACATGAAATCCTGTTTATCCCTCTGTACTTACAGCTCAATATAGAGTAAAACCTTGGATTGCGAGTAACTCGTTCTGCGTGTGTTCCGCAAGACGAGCAAACGTTTGTAATAAGTTTAACTTGATAAACGAACTATGCCTTGCAATACGAGGCGTACGTGATACTGAATGTCACGTGATCACAACTAAACCAATGGTTCTTCTTTCTGTACCTCTGCGGGATTGTGGATGCTCCGTCTCAGGCCATGGTGTTTGGCAGAAATCAGTTATTTTTCCTAACATTGGAAGGTGCCCACAACAGGAACTGGTGTATTTTTGTCTCTTCAAAGCACCTATGGACAAGTCTTTTGCTTTTTCATACAAGAGTAAGCTTGGGAGTGCTTTGCTTCATTCTAGGGCAGGCTGCCTGCAGATCTAGACCCTTTCCTCTGCTGCCTTATTGCCGGTTACATTAAATACAGTGCATAACAAGAACTTATTAATACTGCACTGTAGTCAGCATCCGTTAGTGATAGTGAAAGTTGTCCTACACAGTAACCCTCCTCTCTCCTGTCTCCCTCATACCAGCCATGAAGGTTTTCAAAGATAAGGGTAGGTCAGTTTGTTTTTCTTTATTATTTTCTATTATATTACAGTATTGTAATCATTTTTATATGAATATTTTTGGGTTGTGGAACAATTCATCTGAGTTTCCATGATTTCTTATGGGAAAATTCGCTTTGATATACAAGTGCTTTGGATTACAAGCATGTTTCTGGAACGAATTATGCTCACAAACCAAGGTTTTACTGTAAGTCTGGTCAAGCTACCTAAAGGTCTTTTAAGTGAATTTCTCACTCCCCAAATTCAACATGGCTGCAAATCCTGTGTCTGTCTACATCTTTCCTGGTTCTCAAATCCATCTTTCCATTTTCATGCCTACATCCACACTTTTGTTTGCCCATCTAAACCTTGTCTCTAAAGAGGGTAGAGTACACAAATCACCGGGTTGCCTACATCAGAGCAATGTTTTTCTCATTCTGTTGCAATTCTGGCTTTCCCCCCTCAAAGTCTTGACTTTAGAAGCCAGTTGAGAAAAGGGGAGGATGTATAGACAGAGGTGCACACACTGTAAACACCGTAGTGAGTTTCCTAAGAGAAAGCCAGGTTTCAATTAGCCTCTTCTAAGACTAAATGTATAGGTTAAAGGAAAGACTGGTTTGAACAGAGCCTAAAATCCCGAAATCTCGCATTAGAAGACTAAGCCTTCACCAGCTGAGCCAAATCACCTCATTGGCAAGGAAGTCACGGACAACTAGACAAGTGGACTTTTGTCCTGTACTTTTTCTTTGTCCCAGGTTTCCACACTGAGTTTTCTCCCACTTATACCTGGGATGTTCAAGCCCGGATGGAGCGCCCGACACCCTCCCAGCACGAGGCAGACAGGGGTTCAGCAAAGCTGGCCTCCTTGCTTCTTGTCGGAGCCCCTGCAGCGGAGGCTTCCGTGCGGGGGCCCCACACCAGCCCGCAGGCTCGCACCATTTCTCCAGCAGCAGAAAGAGCAGCCATGACAGCTCTGGACTACAAGTCACATCTTCCTGTGGGACAAGCGTCGTCATCACTTTCTCTTTCTCTAGGAGAAAGGGGACATTGCCCTTTTTTTTGTTTTGTTTTGTTTTTTGTGTTCAGAGGATGGGGAGGAATTCAGAGAATTCAGTGGCCACCTGTAGATTCATCTCCTTTTGGAGGATGACATTTTCCCAGTAAATTAACCCGATCCGATTTCTGGGTGCTAGTGGCTCCCAAACTGGCTGATTACCAGAATCACCCATGGAGACTTCAAAGTCATGGAAACCACTGATGGTTCTCAAGGGTGTCTCAGGGCTTCCTCCACAGCTCCTATGGGAATTGGCCGTCACACAAACTCGGGGCTATGTGTCCTATGTGACGAAGCTGAGGACTTGTTTAGTCCTATGGAGGTTTCGCAAGGTCTTAGATCTTTGCAAAGGCTTTATAACACCTAGTGCCCCAGCTCACATATTACCTCTTTGTGCTTTCCTCATTTAGGCGACAATCTGTCCAAACAAGGCTCTGTGATAAATTGTAGCTTTTTCTTCCTTTTCTCTTCCTTCTTCTTTGTACAAGGTCTCCTGAGCTAGAGCTGAAGCATACATTAACTGGGTCTACACCACGGATCACTAGAGCAGTGACTGGGAAGCACACTGTTCTCCACTTATGACCAAGTTTTGTGATAAATTCTGTCTTCTGTCTTATCTCCCCCGCGGTGGCCTACATTTTGAGATCACTGCTCATATCCCTCACCTTACCATGCTCCGTCTCTCTCCACGGTTATTATTCCACGTCTGCCGTCTCTCCCACCTGGATGTCATTTCCCTGAGGTGACACACTGCTAATCTTCTCTCTATCCCTCTGCCGTATCTGATTGGTTATCAAAAACCAGAAATAGCCAAATTAAAACCACCAAATCAATAAAATAGTATTTAGTAAGAGTTTACTGTGAATACCATAGTAGTGCATGAACTGGGAGCTTTCAAACTTAAAACTGATATGAAGCTCAGGGCTTGGCATTACAGGATGGCTCATAATGTGAAAATGAGGCAGTTCTTTTAGTTTTTCTTAATGTTGTTTATTCTTGAGAAAGAGAGGCAGAGCTCAATCAGGAGAGATCAGAGACAGACACACAGAATCTGAAGCAGCTCCAGGCTCTGGGCTGCTGGCAGAAAGCCCAATGCGGGGCTCAAACTCACCACCATGAGACCATAACCTAAGCTGAAGTCAGACACTCAGCCCACTGAGGCATCCACGTGCTCTGAGGAAGCTGTTTAATTTTTACAGCGACTGGGTATTACAGCGGCGATTTCCACATGGGAGGGGATTGGTTGAAAATGATTACCTTATACCATTTTTAAGAAGGTGACTTGTTTCTTTCAGGATTGTCAGAGGCATTTACAAGCGACCCATGTTTCACTCCTGTTCATGAGATAAGTTGCATTTAGTTTGGCTTACATCGCTTACATTGTTCTGTCTGTCTATTTTGTTTTTGTTTTTGTTTTTTGCATTTTCTTTTTTTTACAAATAGTTTATTGTCAAATTGGTTTCCATATAACACCCAGTGCTCGTCCCCACAAGTGCCCTCCTNCCTGGTCTCTATTTTGTATTTAATTTTAACAGGGTCTTCCTTGCCTAGAAGTCCCAACAGAAGTTGAAAGAAAAGGAAATTGGAGACAGAGGTGCATATTCCTCTCCTTGGAGAAGAATCGGAGCTGGTGTTCGAGCCGACCTTGGAGTAAGCGAGACTGGCGGGATCTTTGGTCTACCATTCAGAAATCCTTCTCACAGCAGAGGCGCAAAAAAGATTTGGGCTAAGATTTTGTGAACTAGTGAAAAATCTGATAAACCCTGTTCTCCCAGCTGTGTGATCCTAGGACAACCCAGGAAGCAGGGCAGTCGTCCGTTGTAGAGGATTTACTGGAGTGTGGGGTGTATCCAGGTGCCCAGCTCGGGGTCCCACACAGGAGAGGCGGGGTGTGTTCCTGGATTCCTTCCACACAGCTTTCCTCTTTCCCCTTCAAGCTGTACAGGTCCAAGCAGCATCAGCACAAGGAGTGAGCAGAAGGAAAGACCATGCTCACTCGGGGTCTCTGGAAAGGAGCGGAAAAGGGGAGCCATCGCCCCACGAAGAAGCTCATGCCCCTTGTTCATCGCACGGATCACCAAGGCACGGGGAGAAAAAGGAAGATCAAAGAGAAGGCAGGCAGGCCCCGGCACAGCGTTTGTTAACTTTCCTTTTGTGTTTTCAGTTGCTCTTGTGGGAAGTCTGAGGCGCAGAAACATGCCCACTGATTGTCCCCTCATTTTCCGTTGGTGCACAGAGGGCGCAGTCCACACCAATCACCAAACACGACGGAGTAGAGACCCCAACTGCTGAGCAAGGCCAAGGCAAGGATTTCTCAAAGGAGGCAGTGCTTGCTGAGCTACCCTGAACACGGAAACTCTTAGTATCCATGAAGGCAGAGGTGTAGCCAAGGTAACCCGAAAGCCCTGGACTGAAGGTCTGAAAGGCCCAGAGCCCCAGTGTGGGAGGTCAGGTGACATCATCGATTTCTCCTTACCTGTCACCTGACTGCAAACATTCGGCCGCGCTCGGTCTCCAGTAAACCTTCCAGAGACTCAAGGGGGAGGGTCGGAAATGGGGGGCTTCAGTTTCCTTTGCTTCACTAGTAAACGCTTAACGTTCTCCGGTGTTTAAACGCAGACCCGCCGGAATACATCAGTCAGCCCTACGCCGGGGTTNNGGGCCCCCCCAGTCCTGCCCGACGGGCCACTCCTGCTTGCTCTGCGGTGTCCACGAGCCCCCCGCCCCGAATTCCCTGACTACCGGGGGCACCACTAGAGGTCTCCCCGCGCTCGTTGATTTTGTTCTTTCAAATCTCCGCCCCCACAGCTGGCGCCCCC
>NW_027527943.1:227196-227584 GCF_008692635.1 Crocuta crocuta
CCCGGGGACGGACCCTGGGGCAGGTAACGGGCGGGGGCCGGGCGGCTCTTGGAGTCAGAAGGGGCGCCATTCGGACCGCAGTCTCGTTATCCAGTGACGCCTCTAAATGTCTCCAGTTTAGCGATTTTTAAAATAGTGAAATTTCACCCAGTAGACTTTCTGCAGTCCGATTCTTATTTTTTTAAAGGAAAAATAGAAGTAATGTTTTATGAAGCAGAAGGAAAAATACTAAGCGAGGGGGTGTAGCTCAGTGGTAGAGCGCGTGCTTCGCATGTACGAGGCCCCGGGTTCAATCCCCGGCACCTCCAGTTAGTATATTTTCTTTTTTCCGGGATTAGGATTATTTGGGGGTTGTTTTCATTGTTCATGCACACGCGCGCGCGCGCGC
>NW_027527943.1:227617-228589 GCF_008692635.1 Crocuta crocuta
GAGCGACCGCCGCCCATCACTGCGCGCAGCTGGGGTGCGGGGTGCTGGAGCCGAAATCTGCTGGGGGGCGGCCGGGGAACATCCCGTGACCCAAACCGCGCGTTCCGGGCACCGGACTCGCGGGCGCGGACGTCGGGGACCCGAGGGTCAGCCCCTGGGGTTGGAGGCTCTGCGGCCTCCGGAGAATCTCTACTTGGGAAGTGAGGCTCAGGGTGTGGAAGGCTTCTCGTCTCACGCCGCCCCGGGCAGAGCGCTGGTCCTCGCCGACGGTAGGGGACCCATGGGGGGTTTTCACGGCCTCGCCGACGGTACGGGGTCCCGTGGGGGTTTTCACGGCCTCGCCGACGGTACGGGGACCCGTGGGGGTTTTCACGGCCTCGCCGACGGTACGGGGTCCCGTGGGGGGTTTCCACGCCTGGCGCTGGAAGACACCCGAACCTGCACACAGACGCGTGGCTGAGATAAAACGGCACGGGTGTCGCTGAGCAACGGACCCAGTTCCTTCCCTCCCATTTCCCTTCCGCCTGCTCAGTGGGTCCTAGTTCCGCGGGCGCAGGTCATTGTCAGGGCCCGAGACCGAGCCGCCCAGGCCCTTCCGTGTCCCGGGAGCGACCTGCTCCACCCGAACCTCAGTCACTGCCCTCCTGCCCGTCAGAACGTTTCCACCCGTCCCCTCCCTGTTCTGTACTCCTTGTCCCGTGACTTCCTGCCTTCGACCCCGCGTCGCGGTTCTCGGGAAGGTCGCTGTCTACGCAGGAAGTGTTAAAGTTGGTGTCGCCTCAACCGGCTCCTTCAGTTGTTTCTAACACTTGCGTCATCCCAGCGGGGAGGCGCGGGGGCGGGTCCCGGGGTCCTCAGGTCCCTGCTGGGCCCCGACTCCTCGGCCCTGGAACATGAACTTCCCAAACCCCGCGGGGTTAACGCGGAAGGACGCGCGGAAGAGCTGGGGGGAGGGGGCCGCCGGGGGGGGGG
>NW_027527943.1:229518-230342 GCF_008692635.1 Crocuta crocuta
CGCGTGTCCTGGGGCAGCGGGTGGGCCCAGAAAGATGTACTACTGAGAAGCTCCCCGAACTGAACATCCGGCAGATCCGGGAGCCCCGACTTCGGGAGCGGGGACGCCGGAACCTGGTAGCCGCCGACCGTGTTATTGGGAAAGCTTCCTGGAGGAGGCGGCGGAGGGAGGGAGAGAGAGGGGTGAGTTGTGGGTGCTGTGAGCGAGGCAGGAGGCGAGGTGAGGCTGGGGACACCCGGGTCCTGGGGTCTCGACCCAGCCTGACCCAAAGATGCCCAGGACGGTCCTGGGTCTCCGGAGAAGAATCGAGCTCAGACACGCACAGGGGTGAGCGACCCCAGCAGGACAGTTTTCTAAAGCCGAGAGTACAGCCTGCAGGTGTGTGAGTGTGAGTGTGTGTGTGAGTGTGCGTGTGTGTGCGTGTGAGAGAGAGCGCGCGCGAGCTGCCGTCCGGAGGGGCTGGGGTCCACGCCTTCCTGCGGGTGAACTAGGGGACCAGATGTTCGCCACGGGGGGCGGGGGCGGGGCCGGCTTCCCACTTTTCCTTCCTAACGCGCCCGGGGGCTTCCCGCCCTGGCGCCGCCACCTGGGGCCCCTGGGGTGGGGGGGGGCGGGGCTTCTCGGGGAGCGCGGCCCGGACGCGCCTCTGACCCCGGCTCTGCCACCGCCATTGCTCCGCACGGGGATCGCGAAGCCAGAGCACAGAAGCCCCCCGCCCCGTGCCGCCCACCAGCACTTCCGGTCCCTCTAGGCCAGCGGGAGGCCCCGCGTCTCGCGACCCCGGCGTTGCGGTGCTGACTGAGGCTGGGAGGGGAGGCCGGCCC
>NW_027527943.1:230395-238360 GCF_008692635.1 Crocuta crocuta
ATCCCGCCGCTGGGCACGGCCTCCTCCGCGCCGGCCTCCAGGCTTCCTCCCAGAGCCTAAGGAACCGCCCACCCCGACGGGAAGCGGAGAGCTTGCGTGTGGATCTGTAAACGCGGGGGGGGTTTGGACCGGTGGTGGGAAGTGCGGCCCGGCTCCGCCGTCCGGGTACAAGGACGTATCGGGGTCCCGGGTATTAAGGGAAGTGGGGCGAACACGTCCGTCCCACGGGAAGATCCCGCCCACTTCACCCAACCTGTGGGATTTGAGAACGTCGGCGGCGGGGGACCCTTTCCAAACCCGAGCCCTTCAGAGCGCGCCCTGTGCTGGGATTTTGGGGAGCCCAATTGTCCCAGGCCGGAATCGGTTTGTGGGGGGACGTTAGTGGGGGTGGGGGAGGGGTCCGCAGGCAGCTGTGGCCCTAAGTTCCGGGTGCTCTCGACGCGGTTCCCTGCGGAGCCACAGGCGAATGCGGTCACCTTTACTAGGCGGTCAGAGAGCCCGCGGGACAGGAGCCCGGATAGCTCAGTTGGCAGAGCATCAGACTTTTAATCTGAGGGTCCAGGGTTCAAGTCCCTGTTCGGGCGGAAAGGATGACTTTTTCCCCCCATGTATTCTCAGGTCCAAAACAGTGTTAATAGTTCTTCCTTCACTGCTCAAGCCGATTGGATCCCGGCAGGGGAGTGGTACCCTGTCTGGGGAAGAGGGGGTGCCATGTCTGGGGTCGGTGGGGTGCTGCCCTTTAGGAAGTGGTAGGAAAAGTACCTCTCCTGCTGGTTGGTAGGTGGTTGTATGTGCCCCAGAAGGAAGGGGAACTTGGGTTTGAACCCGATTAATTTAAGATACCTGCGAATCTAACAAGCAGTTGTGAAAATCTTTGACAACCACAGCGATCCCCGAGACAGCTCATCTGTAGGAATCTCTAATGGGAAGATTTTCTTTAAACATTAATCATGTAGCTGCAGGGTGGGGGCGGGGAGCATACACAGGGTGGGAACTGAGCAGGGTTCGTTGTGATTTGAAGATTGGGGACTCGGTGAAGGTATTCCTGGAAAACTGCAGGGAGCTGGAGGGATCTTGGGCTCTGGATTCATTCCAGAGAGCATAATGCTTCCGGAGTGTCCTTAGAAATCAGGAAATGCTTAGAAATTGAGGTCAGATTATCACCATCTCCTCTTTGCCTTCCTCTGCCCATAAGAGACTCTTGTTCATGTTGACAGAAATGCCATGGAGTAGACTTTGAACTTCGGAGGACCTCGTGTGTCTGGCGGAACGCGTGCCTGGGTTCAAAGTCATCAGGCTGCTAGAATGTGAGACTAGGGAGCTAACCATGTCAGTTCTCCGTGAGGAAGACAGGTGTGTGGGGTGGGGGAAGGCGCTGGTGTTCACTTAGTTCTGTGTCCTGGTGTAAAGTGCAACTAGGTCCCTGTCCATCTGCCCTGTGACTGCAGGGGGCTGGCCTCCAAGGGATCTGCTCTGTCCCTGACACGCAGGGGCTCTTCCATTTGCTTCTGGCTATCCCTCCAAAACTTCTCCTGAATTTTGTGGCAATGTCCGGTCTTTCTCTGCACAACATTCCTGAAACATCTATTCAAGTGGAATGCTGTAGGGTTAACTCGCAAGTTAGAGAATTTTTTTGAGAGACTGAGGAACTCAACATTTGAAGCAGAAGACAGAACGCACCCATGACCAGTATGCTGTATTCAGAAAAGCACCAGACATGAAGCATAGATCTAACCCATCTGTGTCCTGAGGAAAATGAAGCCAATTATGTGATTTTTTGGGGAAGCAGTCCCGGAGAAGACATGTTGGAATATTATTTGGATGTGTTGGACTTTCACTGCACACACCTTGCATGATAACCCTTTGATATTTTAAAAACTTTTTACATGACCCTGTTTTACAGATATGGAGAGGGTGATGAAGTTCCAGAATTCACCCCATGTCACCAACCTTTTTAATTACATGAAGTTATAAACCCAGATTACAGGACTGCAAATCTTGAGTTCTTTCCTCCTAATATCATATTATACTCACACACACGCAAGGTAGTGATTCCTTCCTATTCCAGATCATATATGAGATGTCAAAGACACAGTTCAGTTAGAGGGAATATAAACTATGATGTGGTATAGGATAGAAAATGTTTTTTACACAATTTTTACAGAAGCCTTTCTGATCCAGGCCCATTGAAGGCATTCAAGTATTTGTTTAATGATGTTCCTTCTTCTCATTTAGGATCTTTGACAAATCCCCTCTATTACATCACAGGTCAGTGGTCAGAAGTTAAATTAAGTAACTTATCATTTCTGAAGTTTGGAGTAAAGAAGGAGCAGAGAAAGCAGAATGATCGGGAGGGGCTGGAACACAGACACAGAGGACTTCTCAGGACATGCAGCCGCCTGCACCAGGACGGTCTCATCTCCCTTTTATAGTGGGGGGGGGGAGGATAGAACAGAGCTCTCCATTACTTGTCACCAATTTTCTCAAGGGTCCAGACCACTATTAAAGGGAAGAATTAAAACACTTTCTAATAGTCACAGGGGAAAGCTGAAACTATCTTGCACAAACTGGGAGAGAATAGAAGTAATGTGGTTCTTCACGGTTGCTCTTGCCTGAACCAGTGGTCGTGAAGGTGGGACTTGGGTGCAGTAACCTGAGGCAGGAGCAAAGTTTATCATAAGAAATCATATTTGTTTATCTTCTTTGTGCCAATTAACTCAAGGTTTACTTTCTAATTGAACTTATTTAGGAAAATATCTCAGAATCTTTCTGCTTCAGTTCGAGCCCTGCATCGGGCTCTGTGCTGACACTCAGAGCCTGGAGCCTGCTTCGGACTCTGTGTCTCCCTCTCTCTCTGCCCCTCCCCCACTTGCACTTTGTCTCTCCGTCTCTCTCAAAAATAAGTAAACATTAAAAAAAGTCTGTCTGCTTCTTATCTACCAGTTAGAGGGAAATAGATATAGAACATTGTATATTATGTAAAATCATGGAAGTAGACACACGTACATACATGGTCACCCATCATTCATTTATAGGCTGTCCATCGAGTATCTAATTTAATTCTGACAGTAGCTGAGAGCAAGTACTGGACTCAAGATTGAAATAAGATTTTGTTTTACTTTAGAGACTATATGATCCAATACTTTATAACATTATCATAGAAGCTAAAATTCACTTCTTAAAATTGATATTCATTCTGGTTATTATACATGCTATCTTAGGAAAATAGAAGGGAAGAAAAAAATTTACTGTGATAAATTATATATATATATATGTAAAACCATAGTTATTCTTACTTGAAATAATAATGTCTGGATAAAGTCAGGAGCAACAGTAATGACATAAGAAGAGGTATCATGTCAAAAAAATATAAGGGCATGGTTACATTTATGTTCTGATAATACAATTTTCTATAGTAAGAAATAGAAGAAGCTAAAAACCCTTAACTAAATACATAAAAGAAAGTTCAAATAAAGGCTACATAGGAAATAAATACACATCGTGTATTAGTTCTCTATTGTTGCATAATAAATTACCCCATCTTTTATCACCTGGTGTCTCAAGTGTGCAACTCTTCTGCCTCATTGTAATCATTGGATGAGTCATTAGTCCAGCCCAAGGGAAGGGAATTAGTTTCTGCTTTAAAAAAAATACTTTTAATGTTTTATTTATTTCTGAGAGGGAGAGAGAGACAGAGTGAGCAGAGGAGGGTCAGAGAGAGAGGGAGACACAGAATCTGAAGAAGGCTCCAGGCTCTGAGCAGTCAGCACAGAGCCCAATGTGGGGCTTGAACCCATGAACCATGAGATCAAGACCTGAGCCCAAGCGAGACACTCAATCCACTGAGCCACCCAGTGCCCCATAGTTTCCTTTTCTTAAAGGTAGGAGTATTAAATAAACCATCATGACAGGCAATAGTCTGTTAGAAGGAGATATAGGAGAAATACATATTTGTAATTGTAATAAAAATATAAACTGATCACAAACTAAGAGTACATCAGTTATATAAAGAAAGCCACAGTCTCTTAATGACGGACGTATGTACCTATTCTAATGCATGGAGATCATATCCTGTTCCTAGATCAGAATGCTTAGTATTTTCAAATATCAGTTCTCCCCACATTAGCCTGTAAATGAAAAAATCCTTCCCCAAAATTCAGATGTAAGTTAGTTTCAACATTGAAAAAAATGTCAGAATAGAAAGAGAAGGTTCGCCTTAATAGATATAAATCTAAAATAATTAAAACAAAATAGAGACGAATCAGGAATAGACAGAAAGATCAATGATAGGGCTAAAACTATGTGGGACTAAATACACATAAACTTATAGTTTAAAATAAAAAATAAGACATATAAACTGGAGTCAGTTATCCTGGGTTCAAATCCCAGCTCTGCCATTTACCGGTCATGTGACTTTGGAGGAACTATTTGATCTCTCATTTTCTGGGTAGTTTAATGAGGATAATAATAGTATCTACTGCCTACGATCTTTAAGAAGGTTAAACAAAACAACACAAGGATAAAATAATGCTAAAGTTCTTAACCCAGAATCCAACAATTCACAGTCGAGTCTAGGGATAGATTTTAGAGGTTTAAGAACTTGGAGAAAAATTACAAATTTATACTGACTACTCTCTCACTGTACTTTGTTATTCCTTTTATTTATGAATACAGGCAGCAAACCTCAGGCATGTTGGCAGCATGTGTGGTTTTGTCATCGCCGGAAATCACAGGTAGGGCTTCTGTTCATCACTGGTTGAAACTGTGGAGGCTGTAAGACCAATCAGGAACCCACGTGTTAATGAATGTAGCTGAGCAGCTACAGGCGCCACTACCAAGTGGCACCAAGTGGCAAAGTGTCCCGCCTCCGCGTTGGAGATCCAGGCATCCGCATTGCTTTCTGATGTTTCCATCGTAGTCATTTATAGATCAATATGAAAAGATGGCGAGCAATTTTCACTGTTAAAGTTTTGCGACACAGAGTGGTTCACATGAGAATTGTTAATTCTGGGTAGTTACCTGGAGAAAAAAATTGATTCCATATTTCACAATGTATAGAAGGATGAATTCCAAATGTTGTTTCCAATTGTGGTTCAAAAATCCAAAATTATCTAAAGAAAAATATTGACAAATTTCATTTCAAGAGAGCTTCTGAAAGACTGATAAGAGTACAATTAGTTTTTCTTTAGTATATTTACCCTTTTCGTACTTATAAAATTTTATACAATAAATATGTACTATTAGAATAATCGTGGAGTAAAACATAACAAAACCTTCTGTATGACAGAGTGAAAATCCACAAACAAAGTCAAAGAGAAATCTCAGATGGGGAAAATAGAATTGCCTTTCATATCACAAAAAGAATAGTTTCCCCATGTCACCCAGTGTAAGCTTGATTAGAATGTTAGAGAAAACATGCACAAAATCTCAGTGACTCAACAATAATAGCTTATTCTTAGTACATTACATTTTTTCCCTCAGTGATTGGTTGATGGGTCTCCTCCCCATTATTCTAAAATCTGGGATTGAGAATTAGGATGATCAAGTAGTGTAGGGGAGGGAAAAAATCTTTTTGTTCTACCCAGTTATGTTCAGTAGCTGGGGTCCTGCAAATAAAACTGACATAAAACAGATACACAAGGGGGAGAATGAGCAAACGTTTGCTAACGCAGGCAGTGTGTGCCCGCAGGGGAGCACTACTTCACAGCGAGCTAAAGGGGTTGCAAAAACTTGGGCTGATTTAGCATCTTCGGAGAGAACAATACATTTGTAGAGAAGTGACAAAATTGAACATCAAAGCTAATCTGATTATGAAGCAAATGGGTTAGAGTTGGTAATTAATAAAACTGAGTAATGGATATGTGGAAATTCATTATAATATCATTTTTGTTCTTATATGTTAAAATGTTCTACAATAAAAACGAAAAGGAAAAATTACACTGATTAATTCACACAAAAAGAAATAGAAAGTCTGAATAAACCTATATATATTAAAGAAATTAAATCGATAAGCAAAGACCTTCCAAAGTAGAACATACCAGGACCAGAGGGGTTCACTGGGGAATCATAGCAAACATTTACGGAAGAAATGCCAATTCTCAGCAATCTCTTCCAACAGATAGAAGCATCAGGAATACTTAATAATTCATTTTACAAGGCCAACATTACCCTAACGGAAAAACCAGACAAAGGCGTTCCTATAAAGAAAACTTAAGACCAATATCTTTCATGAACATAAATGCAAAAATCCCTTTAAAAATAGCAAATCAAATCCAACAATGTGTAAAAAGAATTACACATCACGTGGGGCAGGTAGCAAAGCTAGTTCGACGTTTGAAAATCACTTGATGAAATCCATCACATCAACAGGCTAAAGGTAAATCACAGGACCGTATCAATAGATGTAGAAAAGCATTTGATAAAAATCCAACTCTCATTTATAAAAACTCTCAGCAAACTCAGATTAGAAGGGAATGTCCTCGGCTTGATAAAGAGTATGTATCTACAAAAATCCCATGGGGCGCCTGGGTGGTGGGTGGCTTAGTCGGTTAGGCGTCCGACTTTCGCTCAGGTCATGATCTCGCGGTTCGTGGGTTCGAGCCCCGCGTCGGGCTCTGTGCTGACTGCCAGCTCAGAGCCTGGAGCCTGTTTCGGCCTGTGACTCCCTCTCTCTCTGACCCTCCCCTGCTCACGCTGTCTCTCTCTCTCTCCTAGAAATAAATAAAACATTAAAAAAACTTTTAAAAAAAATCCTATAGCTGACATTATTCTTAACCGGGAGAAACTTGAAGCTTCTGGCTAAAGTCAGGAGTAAGGCAGGGATGCCCCCCTCACCGTCCCCCAAATCGGTGGAAGTACCGGCTCACGGAGTGAGACAAAAAAGAGAAATCAAAGGTGGAGGGAGGGAGGGAAGACCCGCGCTGACCCAGCATCCCCTCAAGCTCAGTTTGGCTCACCTTTGGCGGTGTTCCTGGCACGAGTTCGGACAAACGCGTGAAGGCGCCAGCATCACAGCACCGCAGCGAATGGTTTCTCCCCCCAAGAAATGGGAGTTGCCCCCATGCCGCCCCCCCCCCAGCACTGGGTGTCGGTGGTGTTCTGGATCTGGGCCATCCCCGTAGGTGTGCCCCGGCACCCGGTACTGCTTCCACCTGCATCTCCCCGACGACACACGTGGGGCGTCTTCCCAAGTGCTTGTTCGGAATCCGTGTGTCTTCTCGGGTGAGTGTTAAGGGATTTTGCCTGTTTTTCCTTCCTTCCTTCCTTCCTTCCTTCCTTCCTTCCTTCCTCCTCCTCTTCTTTCTTTCTTTCTTTCTTTCTTTCTTTCTTTCTTTCTTTCTTTCTTTCTTTCTTTCTTTCTTTCTTTCTTTCTATCAGGGGTTTGTTTTCTCCTTGTTGAGTTTTAGGAGTTGTTTGTGTACTTTGGATGCCAGTCTGTTATCAAATGCGGGCCTTGTAGACGTGTCTCTGTCTACGGCTCGCGTAGGAAGCCCCCTCGTCAGTTACACTCTTTGTGGGTCCCTCGCCTTTGCTGCTGTCACCGCTTCCTCTGAACAGTCGCTCTTCTCTCCTGTGTAACCTCCAAGGTGAGAGGAAACCCTGGAGGGAGGCTGCCCCGGGGTCTGAGGCAGCTCAGGTGGGCTGTGCGGGGGGACCCCCACTCCGTCAGCCTTGCACAGGGGCCCGGGGAGGGGGCTCAGGTGGGCTGTGCGGGGGGACCCCCACTCCGTCAGCCTTGCACAGGGGCCCGGGGAGGGGGCTCAGGTGGGCTGTGCGGGCGCCCCCCTCCACGCAGCCTTGCACAGCGGGGTGGGGGGGCTCAGGTGGGCTGTGCGGGCGCCCCCCCTTCTCTCAGCCTTGCACAGCGGGGTGGGGGGGCTCAGGTGGGCTGTGCGGGCGCCCCCCCTTCTCTCAGCCTTGCACAGCGGGGTGGGGGGGCTCAGGTGGGCTGTGCGGGCGCCCCCC
>NW_027527943.1:239114-249023 GCF_008692635.1 Crocuta crocuta
TTCCTTCCTTCCTTCCTTCCTTCCTTCCTTCCTTCCTTCCTCCTCCTCTTCTTTCTTTCTTTCTTTCTTTCTTTCTTTCTTTCTTTCTTTCTTTCTTTCTTTCTTTCTTTCTTTCTTTCTTTCTATCAGGGGTTTGTTTTCTCCTTGTTGAGTTTTAGGAGTTGTTTGTGTACTTTGGATGCCAGTCTGTTATCAAATGCGGGCCTTGTAGACGTGTCTCTGTCTACGGCTCGCGTAGGAAGCCCCCTCGTCAGTTACACTCTTTGTGGGTCCCTCGCCTTTGCTGCTGTCACCGCTTCCTCTGAACAGTCGCTCTTCTCTCCTGTGTAACCTCCAAGGTGAGAGGAAACCCTGGAGGGAGGCTGCCCCGGGGTCTGAGGCAGCTCAGGTGGGCTGTGCGGGGGGACCCCCACTCCGTCAGCCTTGCACAGGGGCCCGGGGAGGGGGCTCAGGTGGGCTGTGCGGGGGGACCCCCACTCCGTCAGCCTTGCACAGGGGCCCGGGGAGGGGGCTCAGGTGGGCTGTGCGGGCGCCCCCCCTTCTCTCAGCCTTGCACAGCGGGGTGGGGGGGCTCAGTGGGGCTGTGCGGGCGCCCCCCTTCTCTCAGCCTTGCACAGCGGGGTGGGGGGGCTCAGGTGGGCTGTGCGGGCGCCCCCCCTTCTCTCAGCCTTGCACAGCGGGGTGGGGGGGCTCAGGTGGGCTGTGCGGGCGCCCCCCTCCACGCAGCCCTGCAGGGGCTCAGCGGGACGCGAGCACACAGAAGCTGGCACGCGGATCAGGGACAGAGGGAAACGAGGAATCGTGGGCTTCTTCAACCTCAGAGTCTTCACGAAGTAAGGTTCACGCGCGTCCGCGGCCTCCGGGCTGGAGGACGTGGGCGGGATTTCCACCTCCGTCTGCCCGGACGGGTGTCTCTGCGAGCGGGCTCGGGCCGCAGCGGCAGCTCCCGGCGCATCCACCCTCCCACCCTTCCGGCGGCGAGGCACGTGGGTCGCAGGTTCCTGAAGCCCTTGGCCGGTGGAACGTTCTGGCAAGGTCCCCGAGGACCGCGCGTGCGCCGTGCGGGCGCCGGTGGGGCCGCGGGGACGGAGGTCAGGCGCCCGCAGCGCTGGGCGGGTCTGCGGATGCGGGTCTTCCCGGCGACCGCCCGCGCCCGGGGGTGTAGCTCAGCGGTAGAGCGCGTGCTTCGCATGTATGAGGCCCCGGGTTCGATCCCCGGCACCTCCAGGCTGGAGTTTTATTCCCATCTTTCCCTAGTTCAGCCTCTGACTTCGAATCAGCAGACGAAATACTTTAGCCCGTTCTTGTTCTTATTTTTGTTGTTACCATTCCCTTTAGGTCCAGCTGCTTCCCGTCTGCATATTTGTTTTTCTGACATTTCATTGACTACGCATATTAACTAATATTCCCTGCTTTCTGGAAACTCCTCTGGGGTGCAAAGCCAGAGGGGCAATCTCAAAAGTAAGTTCATTCTATGAAAGCGTCCAGGAAGAGGGAATACAGGTGCATATGACAGAATGATTTAGCTCGATTAAATGAGGTCTCATCCATTCCACTTTCCTCTGGAAAATAATCAATAAAAGCAAAATATCTTTTAGTAATTATTTGAGGGAAGGGGGGGGAGGATTGTCGAGGTGGGGATTGAGTGTCAGTATTCAGGGTCCACCCGAGGGCCATTAGGGGAATTTCTTCATGTGCTCTCCTCACCACTTCATTTCTCTGTGTTTTGGCTTTACCTAAGGATTTCTGCAGGAAATCTGGTCTTGGCTCAGTACAGGCCGCTCGGGAAGGCAGTGAGGTAAGAAATACCCCACGGAATCAGAAGAAACCATGACAGATTGGCTGGAAGCCGGGGAGGCCCGGTGGGGCTGCCTTCTGACATCTCATCAAATGGATTTTTAGGCGTCTGTGGTTTCCGACTGCACTTACATTCATTCCTTGATTCAACTCAGTGCTTTGAAGTATTGATAATATAATGACAACAGTTTACAGTTTCTGTTCACACTTAAAAATAAGGTAAACTGATACCATGTATTTATCTGCCTTTATTAAAAGGAAATCCAGTAGTTTACTTATTAAGCCTTTGTTGGGTGGCTTTCATGTATTACTGTGTGACTGTGCTAAATCAGCAGATACAGCTGAAAAGAGAGGGAGAGACCATTTATAAACCATATTTGCAACCCTATCATAATCACTGTAGTGGAGGCTTGTGGGAGACACACTGGGACACAGCAGAGGGCTGGATCAATTCTTCTTGAGGAGGTGGGTCAGGCAAAGCTTCACAAAAGAAGACACTGGTGATGAGTATTAAAGAATAAATGGGAGGTTCACAGAAGGAAATGAGGATCAGAGAGTTATTCTAGTCATAATTAACATCATGTGCATGGCAGGAAGACATGGCAGAAAACGTTGGGAGATTTAGGTAGTTACATGTGCCTGGATCACAGGAGTCAGTAGGGAACTGAGGGGGTTGTAGGACTGTATGGCTCAGCAAGATTTTGGACTCTATCAGTCAGTGTTCTTAGTTGCAAAAAGCAAACACTGCATATGGTTCCCTTAAGTAGAAAAGAATATCTACTTGGTCAGGTTTAGATCAATGCCAGTAGCCTTGAAAACAAGCATCTGACTCTAAAACAGTCAGATTCCCTGAATATAATAAAGGAGGGCACACACACACACACACACACACACACACACACACATCTCTAATGACCACGTCCCTGTGTATGGATGCCTTCCCCAAGGACCCAATGGGCAATGCAGAGACAATGAAGCATTGTAAACAAGACATTACAATCAGACTTTAATTTCACAAAGTTAATTCTGTAATGTGAAAATGCATTAGGCATGGAGGTGAGAGAAGATGAAAACAAGACTCATTCAGTAATTATTGCAAGAGTCCCGAGAGCCTGCGAGGGAACCTCCACTGAGGAGTGACCTTCAGGACATCAAGACTTGTGCTAAGACCATTCCTTAGGAACCCAGGAGCGAGAGAGTCAGGGGCTGGTGTGCTCCCAACACCTGGACAGTGGTTACAGCTGACTGTTTCAGAGATTGAGGTCCAGCAGTGGATCCATCCCTGGGATGAAGCTAAATTCGAACAGCCTTGCTTGTTTGAATCTTTTAATTTCTTAATTAATCATTCCTTCTCACCCATTTTTGTCACTTCCAATGGAATCTTTTGGACTGTGGGGAACAGTGAATTGACTTGGAAACCATTTGACCACTTAACCCCCTGTCTCTCATTCTTGCCATCCCCGTTCACCACTCAGGACATGAAGCCCCCAGTTCTCTACCCTGTTGGGTACCTTCTGGGATATACATACCCGCTGTCCTTCCATTTTGATGACTTAAACATGCAGCCTGTCTCCTCTGAATACTTTGGCTCCACTCATGTTTCCATGCTTAACAACCCATCTACCCAAACCTTCTGCTTTCACTTAGACTGACTCTCCCTAATGACATTGCTTCTTCAAGTGGATCCAGCACATTCTTCAACCTCAGAATCAGGAGATGGGTTGGGATCTTCCTGAGGCCACATTTCCAACTTCCAAACCATTACATTTCTATCTGCATTAAACAAACAAACAAACAAACAAACAAACAGCAACACTCTGGCCCTTGGGAGCTATGGTCTATCCATTACCTCACATTTCTCATCTAGAAGATTCTTTCTAGTTGAATGGAGACTGAGACGGGTGCCTTGCTTCTTCCACTGGGTCTTGGTGATGTCAGTGCCCATGTAGACAAGTCACCAGGACCTCAGCTTCTGGCTCCTTCCATCTGTTGTCCAAATAACCTTTACTTCAAATCTCTTTAGCCACTCACATCCATGGTCATTCTCTGCACCTGAGCATGAATCAAGATTATGCTAAAATATTAAGTCCAGGGACACCTGCTTGGTGCAGTTGGCTAAGCACCTGACTCTTGATTTTGGCTCAGGTCATGATCTCAGGTCCTGAGGTCGAGTCCTGTGTCAGTCTTCACACTGACCATGGAGCCTGCTTGAGATTCTCACTCTCTCTCAAAACAATAAATAAATATGTAAAAAAAAAATCAATAGGACTGTCCCAGCCAGTGTAAAAAAGTATATTAAGTCCATGCAGTATGTAGTGATTTTTAAGAACATGACCTCTGGAATCATAATGCTAAGGTTTAAATCCCAGCTGTCCTGCTACTGTGAGATCTGAGGCAGACGATTTAATTGATTTAAACCTGAGTTCTATCATCTGTAAAATGGGGTAAATAATGATGTCAACTCACAGGGCTGGGCAAATATTAAATTAGATCATATGTTTAAAGTACTTAGTGTGATAACCGACTCATGGAAAAAACTCAGTGAATATTAAACATATCTTTTTAAGGACTAAGTGAGTTAAAACTTGTAAAAGTACTTGTGATGATACCCTGGAGTAATATATGTGCTCAAGAAATGTTAACTGCTATTATTAACAGTACTAATATCTGTAGATGATTCTAAATGCACCTTCTTATTGGCTGCACAAAGACTTCTGCGTACAGCTGGAGAACACAATGCCACCAGGAAGGTTAGTGCCACTCTGAGAATTGAGCAGGTCATCACCGCCTGGTCCCCAAGGCTGGACCCAGAGTCTCCCCTGCGTCCCCACCCAGCATGAGGTCTGGGAAGCTTGGCTGCTGTTATGTCCCCCCCTCACCCTACTCAGAACAAAAACGAAGAGTCTAGATGATTGTGGCCCCGTCTTCTGCATGGTTCGGAGAGGCAGTTTGTTCTCTTCCTCCTCCTGTGTAGGAATTCAAGTTGGCGCCATCCTCAGAGAGGAGAGAGAGTAAGATCAATGGCATCATTATGACTTTTGTCCCTTTGGGTCCGAATAGGACCTTGGAGAGGTCAGTCCAAACTTTTGTCTTTAAGGCACAGAGAGACAGGTGACGCCTGTTTACCTTTGCTGGGACCCCCCTCCCTCTGTAGTTCCCTAATAAGATTTACAGTAGCTGCTTCAAAAACCCTTCAGTTGCTTAAAACAGCTAATCCTACTTTTGTGTCCCTTCTGCTAACTTTGCCTCCTACTTTAAACATAAAAATGCAATGAAATGAAGGCTCACATAACCTCCTTCACCAACTTGAAAAATGTGCAGATATGTGTAGCCATCCTTTTTAAATTGCTGTCTGCTAAAATGTAATATCCCTTGTCTCAGTGCTGCTCTAGCTTGAATGTCTACACAAAATCACCTGTGAATTGTGTTGAAATGAAAATTCCAAGGGCACCTGGGAGACTCAGTGGGTTAAGTCAGGTCATCATCTCGTGGTTTGTGGGTTCAAGCCCCACATCCGGCTCTGTGCTGATAGCTCAGAACCTGGAGCCTGCTTTGAATTCTGTGTCTCCCTCTCTCTGTGTCCCTCTCCTGCTCATTCTGTGTGTGTGTGTGTGTGTGTGTGTGTGTGTGTGTGTGTGTGTGTGTGCAGGGAATTTCCCCACACCAATAAGCAATGCTCTGTACATCAGCCGAGAGTCCTATCGTTCAGCTGAATTCTGACACGATCTAGCTGCAGATAGAATCAGATCCCATAGGTTAAGGGCTCCATCTGACAGAGAACTGCCTCCCCTCTCCCCTCCCCTGCTTCAGACACCAGTCACAAGTCCAGGACATCACCTGTACTTCTCACTGACTGCTTATAAATTGGAGGTTTCCATGACATGACCCTCCCTCCTTGGGCTTGGTTAATTTGCTAGAACAGCTCATTTTGCTCAGAGAAACAGTTCACTTGCTAGATTAAAAGGGTACAACTCAGAGCAGGTAGATGGAAGAGCTGCTTAGGGAAAGGGTACGGAGTTTCTCTGGCCTCCAAGTGTGCCACTTACACCTGGTCTCTACGCGATCACCAGCCCAAAAGCATTCTGGGTTCTCCAAATCCTCTTCGGGGTTTCTGTGCAGAGAAATCTACATACTTAGGCATGACTACCAGGCATGATTGATTAAATTGTTGTCCATTGGTAGTTGATTCAACCTCCAGCCCCTCTCCCCTCCTTGAAGGCCAGAGAGGCGGGGGTCGTCCTGGCACCCAGCCCCCAACCACAGGAGCTGTTCCTGTTAAATTAACGAAACACATCTTTGTTGCCCTAATGACCTAGGAAATTCTGTGGGTTTTAGGAGTTGTGTGCCAGCAACAGGGTGAAAACCAAATTTGGATTTCCTCTTATAAAGCACAATATCACAGACATACACACCCAGAAGTGGAATTGCTGGATCATATATAGCTCTGTTGTTAATTTTTGAGGAGCTCTATAATATTTCAGTGGTGGCTGCGCAAATGTAATTCCCAGCAACAGTGTAGATGGGTTCACTCTTCTCCACATCCTTGCCTACAGCTCTGACTTTTGGCGATAGCCATTAGAACAGGTGTGAGGTGATATCTCATTGTGGTATTCATTTGTGTTTCTCTGATGATGAGTGACGTTGAACATTTTTTCATGTACCTGTTAGCCATTTGTAGGTCTTCTTTGGCAAACATGTCTGTTCAGTTCCTCTGCTCATTTTTAAATTGGATTTTTCGATTTTGCTATTGAGTTGTATGAGTTCTTTATATATTTTGGCTATTAAACTCTTATTGGATAACTACTCAGATAAATGATTTGCAAATTTTTTTCTCATTTCGGTATGTGCCTTTTCGTTTTGTTAATGCTTTTTCTCTGCTGTGCAGAAGCTTTTTAGTTTGATGTAGCCCTGCTTCTGTATTTTTGTTTTTATTGTTTCTGCTTTTGCTGTCGAATCCAAAATAAATCATTGTTGAGACCAGTGTCAGGGAGCTTACCCTCTGTTTTCTTCTAGGAGTTTTATGGTTTGGGGTCTTAAGTTTAAGTCTTTAACCCATTTTTAGTTAATTTTTGTGTATAGAGTAAGATGGAGGTTCATCCAGGTTCATTCATGTTTTTTAAATGTTTGTTTATATTTTTTTTGAGAGAGAGACAGAATGCAAGTTGGGGAGGGGCAGAGAGAGAGGGAGACACAGAATCTGAAGCAAGCTCTGACAGCTCTGAGCTGTCAGCACAGAGCCTGACGTGGGGCTCAAACGCAGGAGCAATGAGATCATGACCTGAGCTGAAGTCCCACGTTTAACCAATTGAGCCCCCCAGGTCCCCTCCCAGTTTCATTCTTCTGCATGTGTCTGTCCAGCTTTCCCAGCACCATTGACTGGAGACTGCCCTTTCCCTATTGTATATTCTTGGCTCCTTTGTCATAAAGTCATTGGCCAGGGTTTATTTCTGAGTTTTTCGTTCCATTGATCTACGTGTCTGTTTTAATGACAATATCATACTGTTGATTACTACAGCCTGGTGATACAGTTTGAAATCAGGAAGTGTGAACCTTTCAGCTCTGTTTTTTCTCAGGATTGTTTTGGCTCTTCAGTTTCTTTTGTGGTTCCATACAAGTTTTACGATTTTTTCTTTTACTGTAAAAAATATCATTGGGATTTTGATAGAGATGTCATTAAATCTGTAAATTGCTTTTAACAACATTAATTCTTCTAATCATGTATGTGGACATATATCTTTCTGTTTTCTTAATGTCTTCTTCAATTACTTTCATCAACGTCTTATAGTTTTTAGTATACAGATCTTCACTTCCTTGGTTAAATTTATTCCTAGGTTTTATTATTTTTGATACTACTATAAATGGGATTGTTTTATTTTTTGTTAAAAAATTTTTTAAGTTTTATTTAAATTCCAGTTGGTTAACATACATTGTAATGTTAGCTTTAGGTGTACAATATAGTGATTCATTGATTCCATACATCATCCAGTGCTCATCATGACAAGTGTCCTCCTTAATCCCCATCACGTAGTTAACCCCTTCCTCCCCTCCCCTCTGCTGACCACCAGTGTGTTCCCTATAGTTAAGAGTCTGTTTCTTGGTTTGCCTCTCTCTCTTTTTTTCCCTTTGCTCATTTGTGTCTTACATTCCACATATGAGTGAAATCATATGGTATTTGTCTTTCTCTGACTGGCTTATTTAGCTTAGCCTACTACTCTCTAGCTCCATCCATGTTGTGTAAATGGCAAGATTTCATCCTTTTTATGACTGAATAGAATATTACTCAGTCATAAAAAGGATAACATTATATATATGACATATGTATATATAAACCCCATCTTCTTTAAAATGGGATTGTTTTATTAATTTCTCTCAGGTGGTTTGTTATTAGAAACACAGCTGATTTTTGTATATTGATTTTGTATACTGCAAGTTTACTGAATTTGTTTATTAGTTTTCTTAGATTTTGGTGGTCTTTAGGGTTTTCTATATATAGTATGTCTTCTGCAAATAGTGATAGTTTTACTTCCTCTTTTCCAATTTATATGCCTTTTATTTCTCTTATGTTTAGTTATTTAGAGAGAGAGTGTGTGAGCACAAGTTGGGGAGAGGGACAGAGAGAGAGAGAGAGAGAGAGAGAGAGAATCCCTAGCAGGCTCTACAGTGTCAGCATGGAGCCTGACATAAGGCTCCATTTAACGACAGTGAGATCATGACCTGGGCGGAAATCAAGAGTCAGACACTCAACTGACTGAGCCACCCAGGCACCCCCCTTGTATGCCTTTTATTGCTTTTTCTTGCCTCATTGCACTAGCTCAGACTTGCAGTGCCATGCTGAATAAAAGTCAAGAGTGTGTTTACTCCCTGTATTTACCATCTGTCATTCCCAACTTGGCAGCAGTTGCTGATTTTACAGCCTGTTTTACTTTTTACATGTTATTAGGATGGAGTGGTGACTTCCAAATTCCTTATATATGGAATCAGAGACTTGAAGTCTGTTTGCTAGTTTTTTATTTATGTTTTTGCCTCTGTGTCCATTAGTGAAATTGTCCTATAATTTTTCTTTCTTAAGTTTCCTCCTTTGAGTTTCAGTAGCAACATTATACTTACCTACTAAAATAATTTATAAAGCTTTTTTGTTTTCTGAAATATTTTGTATAGCAGAGGTTATCATTTATTTTAAGATTTCATATCACATGCCAATAAAATTATCTCAGATTAGAAAATATATTTTATGGAAATGTTGCTTAAACTCTTGACTCACTTTTTTAAATGGCTGTTTTTAAATCAGATTTTCTCTTAAGTTTTTAGATTGGCTTTGATAACTGATACATTTTTATACATTTTCCATTTCTCTGCTGGAATTGAGCGGACTGAAAGCAAATTTCATGATTTCTTCCATTTAAAATCTCCTAAGTGGCCACTGAAAATATTCTGTTTGTTCATTTATGCCAGCATCCATCTCTCTATCCATTCACTCATTCACTCTTTTAAAAGGATGAGTCAAATATTTACTGAGGCGGGTGCAGTACAGTTAGGGATAACATAGGGTCTGTCTTAAGTGACCTTCAGGAAGGTGGCCATGATCCTACCTCCGGATACACACCGTGGGGCAGCTCTCTCCCGCCTAAACCCCGCAACCTCACCAGATGAAGGGGGACTGAGGCCTCCTGCTAACGTCTTGAACTCAGACCTTCCAGACACAAAGCTCAGAGGGCAGCGTGCCCTGTAGACACCCCAGTCCAGCTTCATCAGACACCGGGGGCCAGAACACCGAGCCAAGGCGCCTGGAGTTCCTGACCTACAGGATCTGCGAGATAATTTAACCCGTTAAATTTTGGAGTATCGCTCAGCAATAGATGACTAATATTCACCCCAAGCCTTAAAAACATTTTCTCTTTAGTAAATAATCATTAGTTTTAAAAAAAATTCTGCTTCTTTCAAGATACCAGACTATTATCAGAAACCATGTTCCTTGAAAATCGAATCGCAAGGCTAAACTCGGACGCGCACCTGTCCTCTCGTATTTTTTATCCTGAGGAAGCTGGTCTTCCCGGGGACGGGCGGCGGGGGCCTCCGCGCGCGTCGGGGCCGCGGGGAGCAGCTCGCACAACC
>NW_027527943.1:249109-253116 GCF_008692635.1 Crocuta crocuta
ATCCGCGCCCCTGCGCGCCGCAGCCTCGGCCCTGCGCTCCCTCCCCGGCGCCCTCCCATGCTTCCCGAGCTGCTCGCGGGCCACCTGTGCGCACCCTTCCCTGAACGCCCGGCGGGCGCACCCCTTGGAGAGAAAGGGGCCCCGATGGCCGCGGACCACGTTCCGTGCAGCAAATGAAGCCCCACGGAAGCCCCCACGGCGCCGGCCCTCGCCTCTTCTTCCTCGCCCTTTGTTCCAAAGAATCGGACTCGTGGTCTCCGGAGTTGAGGTGCGTTCTTTGGATAAAATGGGGGCCACGAGCCGCAGGCAGCCCTCCAACACCTCCGCCTGTGGGCTCGCCAAGTCGGTGAGGGCGGAAGCAGATTGTTTTTGTGACCGAGTCCCCTCCACCGGCCCCTGGCTTTCTAAGGAGAGGTGCGGGGCGGCTTGTGGACCCGGGAGCGGGGGCGCGGGGCGGCTTGTNAGTGTGGAGGGCTCCGCTGGGAAGGTGGTTTTTCTTTCCTAGAAGCCCCTGCACTTGGAGCCGCGCGCCTCCCGAATGCAGGGAAGGGCCCTGAGAGGGGCGGTGTGGGCGCGTGTTTCTCGTGACTTCCCACCCGCGCGTCCGCACGGCCGCTGAGCGAGGCTCGCGGTCAGCGTCCCTCGGCCGTGGGCTGCCGTAGACAGACCTGGAAACCGAATTCCCGAATCACACAGTCTCGTGTGAAGCGTTAGGATAAATTTGTGCTCCATTTCACGAAGGCAGTTCAGAAAAGCTGGTCTCCGCGCGGTGGGGATGTAGCTCAGTGGTAGAGCGCATGCTTAGCATGCATGAGGTCCCGGGTTCGATCCCCGGCATCTCCATCCTTTTGTGCCCGCCCCGGGGGCCCGGCCTCCTCGCTTCGGGCCGNGACACGACCCGAGGAATGTCCCGGATTGGGGCCCAGCCTGCAGGGTGACCACGGCCAGCATCCTTCGTGCCACACCCAGTGCTCCGGTCTGTCTCCGCGGCCGCCGGGCTCCGATGTCGCCACGGAAACGATCTCCTAACACCCTGCACGTGGGACCAGGCCGCCGGCAGGTCATCCGCGGTCTAGCCCCTTCTCAGTTAGGCTCAGCTTCTCTAGAGGCGCCGCTGGCCGCTCCGATGGTCACCGGCATCCGAGCGGCCCCCAGGCTGGCCCGCCAGGGGCAGATGCGGGCCGCCCGTGGGTGGGACCTAAGTTCTCCACGTTCAGTTCAGCTCAGTAGAGAGAAGAGGCTCTCTCTCCCTCTCCCCCGCCTTCCGTCTCTCCCCCCTCCCCACACCTCTTTCTCTCTCTCCCCTCTCTCCTTCTCTCCCCCTGAGATCCCTAGTTTGCAAAGCCGGTCACTGGGAAGAAAGTAGATCACCTAATAATTGAGAGCCTTCTGGGACAGAAGGGATACACCCTAAACCCTGTTCCCCCAGATTTAAATTTGGAGGTATCTCTCGGTGATCTAAGAGACTCTGATCTAGACTTACAAGTTTCCTGAAATAAAATTACTCCTGGAAAAAGGGAGCTCATGTTGGTAACTTGGGGCTATGTCTTCATAAGAGAGGGCTTGTTTTAATGTATCATGTGATTCTGGCTCCCTGATCGAAAAATAATAATGCCTTTAAGAATATTTCAAGAGATCTCATTTTCTGTAGTTTTTTAGCCCAAAGAATATTAAGAGGAGCAAAGATAGAAAGCAAAGTGGCTATTTTCTAAGAACATAAAAATGAACAGAGAGCTGACATCTGGGGGGAAATTCTATTTGCTGATCTTTATCCCTTAGCAGTGAAAAGGCTAAAGGCTCCTTTTATTTAGTAACAATGAAACTTCTCTGAGCCTACACTGAGTTTGACTCCATCTAGCAGTTTCTACAGCCTGTGGCTAGAGAAAATTAGAGGTGAACCTAGGTCATTTCATGAAAAAAAAATTACACCTTGTTCTTTTCATTTCAAGGAGAATGAGATGTAGCCGGCCTACATGGTAGGAGAGGGTGGTCCTCAAACCATTTAATTTTGAATTATGACCATGGGCCTCTTGGTAATTGAAAATAAGATGTGTTCAGGTAGGTAGATAGCACGGAAGGCCAATCTCTCTTCTTTCCTGCCTGTATTGGGTCTTAAGGTACAAAGAGAGAACAAACCAGATGAGGAGAAGAGCCAACTGCACTTCTCATTAAGACATAGTGCGTTCCAGGCACCAGGATCTCAGCAGAAGGCAGCAAATCTGGGAGAGTTTAAACACTTGAACTCAAATTGAGAGGCCCCTGGGTGGCTCAGTCGGTTAAGCATGACTTTGGCTCAGGTCATGATCTCACGGTTTGTGGGTTCGAGCCAGGCATTGGGCTCTGTGCTGACAGCTCAGAGCCTGGAGCCTGCTTCTGATTCTGTGTCTCCCTCTCTCTGACCCTCCCCTGCTCACGGGCTCTCTCTCTCTCTCTCTCTCTCTCAGAAATAAATAGAGAGATAAAAAAATAAACACTCGAATTGGGGTAGGGTTTAGGGTTTAGGAGTTCCTTGAACCCTCAGGTCTGCTTATCTCCTGGGAGTGTACAGGGGTTTTCTCCTGGCAATTGAACATCTTCTTACTTTGTGAGCTAGACTGCATTCTCCGGAGAAACATACCAGTGGTGTGTGTGTGTGTGTGTGTGTGTGTAGAGAGAGAGAGAGAGAGAGAGGGAGGGAGAGATTTATTTTAAGGAACGGGCTCACTCAGCTGTGAGAGCCGCCAAGTCTGAAATTTGCAGGGCGGGCTGGAAGGTCTGGCGAGAGCTGATGGCGCAGTCTTGAGTGCAGGGCAAGGCGGAAGCGGAATGTCTTCCGCCTTGGGGAAACTCACTCTTAGAGCCTTCAAGTGATTGGATGAAGTGATTATGAAGTAATCTGCTTCAACTCAAGGTCTATAATATGAATGTTAATCACATAAAAAAAAATACGTTCACAGACACAACTAGACTGGGTTTTGACCGGACAACCGGGCACCACAGCCTAGCCAAGTGGACACATAAAATTAAACTGTCACACTTTGTTCTTGGATCCTGCCATTCTCTTGTGTAAAATTTTATCTAATAAAAGTCTGGCAGTTCTTCGGGCAGCAATGATCCCTGCATTTGTGAAGAAATAAGAATCCCTTTAAGGAGGAATGGACGTGTGTCCTAGGAAAGCTACAGTGTCATGGCCCACACATGCGTTGTTTCGTCAATTAACCCGCGAGCCACTTGAGGACAAAGACCATTTCTCTACCCTTTGCTATTTACTCAGGCATTGGATTCAGAGCTTTGCAAGTATAGAAATTGTAGCAACACTGGATTACAGAAGAGGCTGTACCACGCGTAAACCTCATACTCGGAGTCTGCAAGTGCACTGGCCTCCAGCTCGGCTTCCATATTCTTCTCCTAATGTGATCATGTGAACGTTTATGCAAAACATTCCGTTATTAAAATTAATTATGAGATGTTTAAGGTATAAATACAGGGAATGTGACAATAGACCTCATAAACCCATTATCCAAATCTTTCTTTTTCTAGGAAAACGATTGACCCCTCACTTTTCATCTCCCTCCCTCCCTCCACGCGGACGCTTCGGGTCTGCACTTGGCACCAGCAGCCTGTTGCACCGGCGCCCTAACAGCCCGGGCTGCCCTCGCGGCCCCACCGCCCGCACCTCTCCTGTCTTCTTCAAGGTGCCTTCTCCTGAGCCCCATGCGCCTCGGCCCGGATCTCGCCCACCCACGCCCCCCACTTGCCCCGCGTTCTCGCCTCCCCCTTAAGCCCCCTTGGAGGCTCTGGCCGCTGTGTGTTCCTCACTCAGTCTTCGCTTTTGCTCCCCTTTAGTGGCCTCTTAGCCGGCCACCCCTATCTGATTCTTCTTCCACAAGCCTCCATGGTACCCTTGTTCTTCACTTTTCCTTCCCAGGCTGAAGCTGCCCCTTTCCCACACGTCACGGGTTCCAGTTCTGAGCGGCCCTTCTTTCCTCCACTGTCTCCCGCTGGTTGTTGTCAGGAACTTTGGACCA
>NW_027527943.1:253173-266969 GCF_008692635.1 Crocuta crocuta
CCTCCCCCTCCCTCCTCCCTGTCTTCCCTTCTTCCTTCCTTCATCCCTTCCTTCTCCACCTTCCTCCCTCCCTCCTTCCCTCACCTTCCCCCCTTTCTTCCTTCCCACCTTCCTCTTCCTTCCTTCTTTCTTCCTCTCTCCCTCCTTCCTTTTTTACTTTCCTTTCCTTTTCGCTTTTGAACTTTAATTTTTGTCCAGCTTTTTAGCTAGAGCATAGGAACCTCTCCCACTTTCCTCCCTCCACCCCTTATTCAGTAGTTCCCTTTTAAAATAAATTTATTTCAGTTAAGTTTGGGGCAAAACACTTAGTTCTTTCTCTGAGGGTAATTCCCAGGATGGCCATAACCACGTAACACAAACTACTGGCTGAAACAATAGAAGTTTATTACCTGGCAGTTCTAGAGGCTATAGAGGCTACACATCCGAGATCAAGGTGCGGGCAGGGTGTTTCTCCTGCTCCACGCCCCCTTCCCCAGCTTTTGATGGTTTGCTGGAATCTTCTTTGGCTTGTGGATGCATCATCTGCATGCCAGTGTTCATGTTTCCACGTGTGCATGTCTGCCTCCAAATCTCCCCTTTTACAAGGACAGGAGTATATATGGATCCATAGTACATATATAATATATCAGAGGGGCGCCTGGGTGGCTTAGTCGGTTAAGCGTCCGACTTTCGCTTAGGTCATGATCTCATGGTTCGTGGGTTCGAGCCCCACATCGGGCTCTGTGCTAACTGGCAGCTCAGAGCCTGGAGCCTATTTCAGAGTCTGTATCTCCCTCTCTCTCTGACCCTCCCCTGCTCATGCTGTCTCTCTCTCTCTCTCTCCTAGAAATAAATAAAAATATTAAAAAATATATATCAGAGAGCCCCACCCTACTCCAGGGTGAATTTATCTTCACTAATTATATCCCATTCTGCAGGCCTGGGGGTTCAAATGTCAACATATGGATGTTTAGGGGGACGGAGGTCCACTGATAACACCTGTTAGCCAGTAGTAGGTTGACTCACCCTATTCTCAACAGAGGAAGCACTCAGAGGGTCATGAGAGATCACTGCAATCATGAAAAATCTCCAGGCTCCAGTATCCATACTCCCTTATGTGGTTATTTTGAATCTAATGTGAGTCAAGCAAGTTTTCATATCAAATTGGCCCATAGTCTCGTGTTGTTCGCTCTTTTAATTCACTCACACAGTCCTTTCCCTGTACAAGTCTATTCCTGGGAGATCCTGGAGTAGATCTTAAATCTACTCCAATAAAAAGAACCTCTTTTTATTCTCATGATAATTCTATTTAAAGTGCCTTCCAGACCTTCCCACTGGGCCGTGGTCAGATTTATTTCATTGCACCTCAACACAGAATCCTATTTTGATTAACTTGAAACTATTAGAGATGTTTTCAAATGCTACTTGTATCATTTATACACACAGAGAAAAAACACTTTTTCTAGAAGAAAAATCTAATAAAAAGAAATGACCAAGAAAGTGTACTGAGCCATGTGCACACTACAGAGTACTATGCACTTACCTGTTACCAGCCCTGTTAGGCGTTCATCTGTTATCTTGTATTTCTTTTAACACTTATAACATTTATTAAAATTTCTTGTTTAGTTTCCTACCATTTGTGGCCATCTTGTACCTAGTTGTATCCATAGAAGTCATTTCAGCACCTGACACATACTAGGTTCTCAGCAGTACAACTCTTGTTTGACAATACTTCACTGAAAATGTTGACATTCCAATTCAACTTTTTAAAATTATTTTTTATTTGGGGAGCATGAACAGGGTAGGGCAGAAGAGGAGGGGGAGAGAGAGAGAAAGAGAGAGAATCCCAAGCAGGTTCCACGCTCAGCACAGAGCCTGTGTGTGTGTGTGTGTGTGTGTGTGTGTGTGTTGGGAGTGGTATCAATCCCACCACCCTAGATCATGACCTGAGCCTAAATCAAGAGTCTGATGCTCAACAACTAAGCCACGCAGGCGCCCCTCGATTGCACTTGTGTGACTGAAATGTATTCAGTCCCTATCATAAACAATGCAGCTAATTAGAATTCAGAAATGCCAGGGTCCCTGGCCCATTATGATTTGGGGCGCTGGTTCCCACTCTCAGGAAACCACAGTATCTGGAATACACAGTAAGCAGCCTCCTAACCATAGAAGTCTGCTAACAGACTAACTTTAAAGGGACCATCTGGTTCGCACACACTAAGTTTACACTCTCTACCAAAACACTGTGAGTGGAATAGAAAATGGCAAGGCCAGAACGTTTGACTCAAGAAGGGAATTGAAAACCACTTTGGGATTCGAGGGCCTCGCAATGCAGAGCTCATTCTTGGCGAGAATTCAGAAGCCTCCTCCTCGCACGTTAGCCGTTAGCCGGGCAGCGGAGCGGGCGGACGTGCAGCTGCACCGACTGAGCCGGAGACCTCGCGCCCCTCCCCGGCAGCACCTTCTTCTAATGAAACGCAGAAGAGCTAGGTTCGGCCCTGACGGTGTGAGGATGAATGTTTAGTTGTGTGATGTTTAAACAAGCTGAGTCCTGTTTAGCCCCCACGAGCTGAGGGTCCGTGAGGAAAGCACAGAAGGGCAGCCGTTGGAAACACCAAAGCGAAGGGGAATTTCCTCCTCCGCCGCGAGCTGCGCTTCACCCGTGCACCTGCCGCCGGGGGGCGCTGGTGGGCCGGGGGCGGGGCGGCAGCACGGGGCGGGGCCGCGACCCCCGCCCTTGCTCTGTCGGCTACTTGCTCCGGCAGAGCCTCCCGAAACCGTTAGGGGCCCGGCTGGTTCGGGTTCGGTTCGGTTCGCCTCTCGGAGCGCAGAGCGTTCTCGGAGCGCCGCACCCCTCCGCTTCGGGGGAGGGGCGGGGCGAGGGGCCTCACTGGAAGGTTCCCGAAGACCGCGATCAGCGCGACGTCACTCGGACGAGCCCCTTCCCGCGCACACCCCCGGCCCTGCTCCCGCGTTTCCAGCAGCCCGGCGGGTCCCGGTATTTTCCGGGGACTAGGAGAGTGCGCGCATGCGTGCTGTCGTGCAGGTACGGGTCTAAACGCCCGGGTCTCCAGCGCGAGCCCCCTCCCCTGCGAGCGCCACCTCCTCCCCTGGGGCGAGCGCGGGAACCTGAGCCAAGCGGGGCGGCCCCCTAATCCACAGCGATTTGATCAGCGAAGTCCCTCCAACTGGCGCGCAGCCGGCTCTGTGGCTTAGTTGGCTAAAGCGCCTGTCTCGTAAACAGGAGATCCTGGGTTCGAATCCCAGCGGGGCCTGGAAGTCTTTTCTTATTTTGACCATTTATTCCAATTTTTTAGTCTGAAATCATCACTAATCTCAATCTCAAATCTGCTGCTTGGAGCTCTAATCTCTGCCACCTCTCATCACAGCTGCATTCTCAGTGACTGCCTTTCTACTGCTGATTTATCATGTGATTCTAGTATGGCTTTAACTACTCGGGTGTTTGAGATCAACCATAGACCTTCTAAAATAAAATTGGAAAAGTTTTCACTCAAGCTATTTAAAAATACATTCAGCTGGTTTATCAAACTCCAAGCCATCTTACTTACATCATTACAGATGAAAACTTGTTGCGATTTTTTGAACACTTACTATGTTGCATTTTGTGTATTTTCTCACAAGTTTTTAAATCACTAAAAATCCTCACAGAAGCAAGGATTATTATGCACATTTTGTGGATGAGAAAATAGAATCGGAAAGAAGTGAAGTAACTTGCCCAAGTCATAGCTGGTAAAAAACTAATCAAGCCAGGGTTTAAGTCTAGTATTTCCCACTTCAAATTCATGGTCTTCCATATCAAATAATTTCATTTATAATATGGTATCCAGTATGGTTTAGAATAATAGTTCTTAAAATTGCATGACATATGAACTCATTAGATTAACTGATGAAAACTTGCCTATGACCACTACCAAAAACAAAAACAAAAAGCCAACAGACATGTGGGTAAGTTTTGTATATTCTTTCAAGATGTTCACTGACCTACTTCAGTTCTTGGGTGTCCAGAAAACCACTGGGGAAAAAATCCTTGGCTTTCATAAATCAATAGGTGAAATCAAAGCTGGTGTTAAGCAATCATCAGGTGTTGTAGAGACACATTTTACTTCTTGATGCTAGTTTTTATAGGACTGTTAGTCTCTCTCCTAAATTGACTTACATTAGGCCATCAAAGGCAGACATCTGGTCAAAGTTGCCACGACTCTGGGCCAGCATGCCAATTTCCAGAAGTTATATTTCTGTATCTGAGATCACTGAAATGAGTTCTGGAAGGAATTCTCCATGCACAAACAACCCTTAGAGCTGGTTTCAGGAAGTAGATCTACCTTTATCTTTTTAGCTGACAGTTATGAAGCTCATTTATTCATTCCCTCATTTATTAAAAAAATTATGTATTGTACGCCTATTCACCCAACGTGTGAAAAGCTAAGCTCAACAGTTCTGGTCTCCACCTCACAGGAGGTAAGTAAGAGCTTCGTGGGGAAAGAGGAGAAGACAGAAATCAATTACATACTCACAAAGACACATATAATGTCATAGTTATAAATGCTACAGAAATAATGGCTAAGATTTAGGAGAACATATGTGAGAAATTGCATTTAATCAGGGAAGTCAGAGAAGGAGAGACTTGAGTTGCAAAGAAGAGGAAGAAATGTAGGAAACTGAGGCAGAGTGTGGAGTCATCCACGCAGAGGAAATAGGCTAAGCAAGTAGGATTGAAGGAAAACCGATGTGGCTAGAATGGAGAGGATCCACAGGAACAAGATGAGAAATGAGGCTGGAAAGAGGGGTGGGGGGCTAACCCCTGACTGGTTTTTACCCGCCATGTTGAGATGTTTTAATTTTATACTAAAAGCAGCCACAGTGCATGTAGGAGTTGACATGAACATATAATCATGCTGAAAAATTACTACCCAAGAGAAAGAATTGTGAAATTCCAGATTTATTTTCCTAAGTTATTTATTGTTTTCTTTTTGGAAAATAGATTTAAAATAGAAAAGATTTTAAGCAACATAATCAGAGGTGCAGAAAGCATAAATGTAAGAAATAATCAAACGGAATTGGCATCAGGTTTTAAGGGAGAAAATTCCCCCAAATTGAGAAAGAGCCTATTTCTGAAAATCTAAAGGAGGGGGGGTAGTGCAGAGGGGTATTGCTCACAAATGACTCCTTTTCAAGATGTTTTCAGAGTAAACTTTGGCAGAAAAAAAGTAAATACATCCATTCCCTTTGTTTAATTGTAGGCCAGTAAGGAGTGATTCTCCCCTCTTTCTCTCTTTACTTCATGGGTGAACTCACTATGTGTTAGTGAGCATTCATTTGTGCTAATGGGGAGTTTTCTGTGGAAATTTAAACCCTCCATTCTGTTTCTTATTGGATGTTCCTAACTATTGATGTAAGAAGGTCAAGTCTTCTAAGTTTGTTTTGTTTTGTTTTTGTTTTTGAGCTCCAAGAGGGGTTATTGAAGGTGGCTTAATGGAGTTTTGCAGTCTCTGGAAGCTTAGCAAAAAGTTGAGTGGGTTCTTCATGGTGCAAAGAACTCCTAAGATTCTGCACTGGGAATAAATTACAAAGTGAATTCAATCCAGAGATGCTTCCCTCTCTCTGGGGAAAGCAGTATTCATTCAATGGATCAAATTGTTATTGTAAAAAATAAAATCTGTGTACATGTAAGTGCAAAGAAAAGGCTGGCATTTAAGTGACTGATCATTCACAGAAGGAAGGGAGCACAGAGTTTGGGGGGAAAAAGTCTGTAAGCATGTCCTGAATCCACCATTAACCAAACGGGGAGCTTTAAGTGACTTTAAATCCTAATTAAGATTTCATTCTTTTATTTTTCTTTTAATTATTCCTTTTAACATTTACTTAAATAAGGTGGGGGGGGGGCTGGAGAGAGAAAGAGAGAATGAGCAGGGGAGGGGCAGAGATAGAGGGAGATGGAATCCAAAGCAGGCTCCAGGCTCTGAGCTGTCAGCACAGAGCCCGCCACAGGGATTGAACTCACCAACAGCAAGTTCATGACCTGAGCTGAAGTTGGATCCTCAACCAACTGAGCCACCCAGGCACACCTCTGTTTGGTGCTTTGTAACATTTTCTGTCTCTTTGTTAAAATACTCACTTTGCAATGCTCACTTTGTTTATGCTTGTTCTCTTGACCTCAGTGAGCATCATTATTAGAGTTACTTTTAATTCTTTGACACGTAAATCACCCAGTTTCATTTCATTAGCATCAGGTACTGGAAATTTATCTTGTTCTTCTTCTTTTTTTTTTTAATGTTTTATTTATTTCTAGGAGAGAGAGAGAGAGAGACAGCGTGAGCAGGGGAGGGTCAGAGAGAGAGGGAGTCACAGACTCTGAAACAGGCTCCAGGCTCTGAGCTGGCAGTCAGCACAGAGCCCGACGCGGGGCTCAAACCCACAAACCGCGAGATCATGACCTAAGTGGCTAAGCCACCCAGGCGCCCCTATCTTGTTCTTTTGATTGGAACATCTTTACTTGGTTCTCCATTTTCTTTGACTCTCTGAGTTGGTATCTGCGTGGTAGACCAAACACTAACCTCTCTCAATCTTTATGGCCTAATGTAGGAGAAGACCCCCATTAATCAGCTCAGCCAGAGATTCTGGGGGCCTCTACCAACTCTTCCCCTCCCCAGGGAGAAGTGGGCGGTTTGGTCTTTGTCTGCGTGCCCTGTGCTGGGGTTGGGCGGGGAGTTCTTTCTTCCATTCTCCTGTGGGGGACCAGACCGTGCCAGGCCCATCAGACCAGAGGGACTGGCGAGGGGGTGCTGGTTCTTTGGGAAGCCCGGAAAAGTTGGGGCTTCACATCAATCACTCTTTTCCTCCCCGGGGGAAACTGAGAGCTGAGATTTTTTTCCCTGTCTGCTTGTGGTCTGTGCAGAGCAGGAGGGAGGGTCAGTGCACCCACCCGCCCAGGCTACTGCCTCACTTCCTCCCGCAGGTGGATGAACGGTGACAGAGGTGTCAGAGCTCCAAGACGGACAAGACAGGAACCAGCTGTCTGGGGGCGGGGGGAGGGCTGTTGAAAAAGTTGGGGATCTGAGTGGACAAGTCAACCCCTCCCCTCCCTTGTGTGAAGCTGGGAGTTAGAAGGTCTTTCCCTGACTGAATGGCCCTGACCCAGGACAGGCTGTCTCATGAGAGGACATCTTGAACCCCCTGCAGCTTCGGCGAGCCTGGGTTTACAGTCCTGGGGTGCAGGAGCCTTTCCAACAGTTCCTGGTGTCTCAGAAAGGGAGTTTGTGGATCGTGGCTGAGCAGTGCGCCTGTCGGGTGTTTGTTGGGGAAGGAGGGTCTAACCTGGCCGTGTGGCTCATGTTAGTCCCCTCCCCCCATAAGGTCCCTTTTAGCAAAAATCTTTGATCATGTACTGAATGCATTTGTCATTCTCTTTGATTCATCTTTGATCTGTGGGCTTTCTTTTTCTTTTATGACATTGGCATTTTTGAAGAGTACAGACCAGTTATTTTGTAACATATTCCATAATTTGGGTTAGTCTGCTGTCTTTTCACAGTTAATTCAGGCTCTGCATTTTGGGTAGGAATACAAGACAACTGATGTTGTGTCTTTTTTAGCGCATCACATCAGTGGACATACAGTGGACAGTGGTCAGCTGTCCTGTTCCTGGTGACGTTAATGTTGGCCGTTTGCTTATGATGATGTCTTCCAGGTTCCTCCATAACTACTTTTTTTTGCAATTAATAAATATCTTTTGAGGACATACTTTGAGACTATGTAAATGTCATGTTCTAATTCAACTTTTACATATTTAATTTATCACTCATTGATGATCCTTGCCTGAGTCAATTATTAATGTAATGATTTCCAAATGGTGATTTTCTAAATCCGTCATTCTTTCTACCTTTATAATTTGATGTCTTATTATAAGAAGAAGACGATTTCTTTCTTCTTCATTGACTTATTTATCTGTATGGATTCACAGGTTGTTATTGTATCCAATAGGTTATAGCCTGTTACTATCAGTATTCATTTTGATATTTCTTAATCTGAAGCACAATTCAGAGTTCAGTGTAGGGAACAGGAAGCACTTTAAATGTCGTAAGCAGGCAGGATTTAAAAACAGGAAACTGGATTAATATAAAGTCAGCAGAAGTGATTAAGAGACAGATTTTAGACTGGACCTTTAAGTATGCCTCCAAGAAAGATCCAGAAGACTGTGTCTGTGCTTTCCTCTGATGGCCAGAATACATGTATCTGTAGAACTACTTTACAAGGGAAGCTGGTGATAGCCATGCTGCGGCTCAGGACATGCCGCTGTGTCTGCAAGCTGGGAGCCACAAGGGTAAGCTTAGGAGACGGCCTTCTCCCGAACTCTTTCCAAACTCAGAGGCTGTGACTGGAGAGTGGAGCGTGGATGATGGCCACGGGCTCTGTCACTGCTCTCTCTCCTGTTCTACAGAGGCTGGGCAGGTAGCATTGCTACAGATAAAGCAGTGTCCACAGTCTGGTTTGCCAGTAGAAAATTGCCACAATGAGCAGGATAATATCCTGTTTTGTAAGTCTCAGGGATGTGTGCCTAACAGTTGTTTTAATATAATTTGTATCAAGATCCCTAGGTGCAAGGGGGCATGGGGCATACATACTTTGTAGCTTTCCGAGCCCTCCCTTACAGACTGTCAACCAGAAGAAAGTGGGAGTGGGTGCTGAATGCCAATATGTATCCAACAAATGTAGACTCTCCTTTTATCCTTGGGGTGTGAAGACAGTAACAATAACACTGCCTCCCGGACGCCATTTAGAATTGTGTCAACAGTCTAGGGCTGCCGTCACAAAGTCCCAGAGGCACGATGGCTTAAATAACAGGAATTTCTTTTCTCACAGTTCTTGAGGAAAGTAGTCTGCAATCAGGTGTTGGCTGGGTCGTTCCCCAAAGCCTTTCCCCATGGCTGGTGGATGGCCAACCTCTTCCAGCATCTTTATATTAAATATGACCTAGGCAAGTGAATCAATATTTTTGTTTATATAGGTTTTTTTTTCCCTTTTAGTGTCTTAAGTAGGTGTTTTCTATAGAAACTTCAAGAACATTAATTTTTATTTTATTTAAAAGCAGTTTCTGTTTCTTAACATACCATATCTATTTTTAGCGTCTGTATTAGAAAATGTTAAATAAGTTACAATTGCTCAAACTTCACACATAAAATATGAACTTAATCCTTGCTCAGGTAATGGGGGAAATGCAAACAGAAGTACAGGCTTTGGCCAAACAAAGCAAGAGGCATAGTTATAGGATTTGGTGAGTTGGGGTCGAGTTTAACTAATTAATATAATATAATATAATATAATATAATATAATATAATATAATACAGTGTTTTATAGAATCAAAGCAAAGCAGGGCTGTATATAAAGTGGCAACAGGCAGACCTGAGAATTGGATTCACATCCTGTTTTCTTAAAACTACAGAGTTAAAGGGGCACCTGGGTGGCTCAGTCAGCTGAGTGACTGACTCTTGAGTTCAGCTCAGGCCATAATCCCAGGATTGTGTGATGAGGCCCCACACTGGGTGTTGAGCCTGCTTAGGATTCTCTCTCTCCTTCTGCCCCTCTTCCCCACTGGCGTGCGCTTGCTCTCTCTCTAAAAAAGTAATAAAGAAAACTATAGAGTTACGATAAATTTTAAAAGATCTTCCTGAAAATCCTTACTGAAACTCTGGAAAGTGTTTGGAAATAGAGTCTGAGTTTCTGTGTTAAAGCCATAGCAAAGTTTTTGTCAAAACCAAGGTAATCTGAACTACAACAGTTAGGTAATCAGGATACTCTATTCTTACTGATGTGATATCCAAGAACAAATTTTCTCAGCCTATGTTTTTAGCAAACAGTGTTAGCCCGTGTCCCTGATGATAATTTATAACAGTAGTTTTTTTCTACTTTACAAAAAGAACCAAGGAGAAGCTAATAAAAACCCTTCCCTCTCTGCATAGATTTCTAACCAAGTCTCTTTTCCCTCTTATCTGAAGACTGTTCTTGGCCTACAATTTTTCCTTGTTACATTCTCAGCTCCCAACAGCCAACTCATTAGAAAATAGTCATGCGTTTACCCATTTATACCAGTGGTGAACTTTCTAGTCATCGGTTGACTTCAGATATAGAAGGAATGAGATAAAATATTTCTTTGGTTCAGAAAGGTAGAAGCACTTATGACAAAGATCAAAGAGTTGCTGACAGAGCAAAGTGGAAATACCAGTCCATTGTCTCAGCCTAATTTCTCCTAACCTTCCCTCTGCCACCTCATCCAAAAGAGGGATAGAGCATCAGTCTGTGCCCTTGGCAGTGAAAGACAAGTATTTTCTTCAGCAGCACATTTGACTTCTCAACTAGAGTAAATCTGACTTTGTTGTTTCAAGTTTACATTGCTCAAAATTGTCAAAAGTACTAAAAAGCACGATGTCTGGTTCAAGATACAGCATCTTAAAAAGATGTGCCATGAGCAGCAAGAGACTGGAGATGCTGGGGCTCGAACCCAGGACCTCATACATGCAAAGCATGCGCTCTACCACTGAGCTACATCCCCAGAACTGAAGAGGTTCTATGGTTACAAATGTACCTTCCTTTATGAATATACATAAAGTTTTCTTTAAAATGTATTTTGTTATATTTTGTTATGCAAGAATTGTGTGAATTTTACAGGTCTTGAATGTCAGAAAGAAAATGTTTGTAAATCAACATCACTAAAGGCTAAAGGCTTTAGTTCATTTTAACTGCCCAGGCCCAGCTCGAAACAAGTGGGTGCAAATTTGGCTTTTATCCTAACAATGACCATGAATGTAAGTCATTCAGATCACGAGGCTTTTGGAAAGGCTGGCATGGGGAAAACTAAGCCATAGATGGCTACAGCAACCCTTTGGGAAATGTCATGATGGACAGGACAAAATCTTGGGTAAAGGATGGGGAGAGAGTGATCCTGCAGGGTGCACTTGATCTCAGGTCCCAGCCTTGGAATTGTCTGCAATGTGTGTTAAGTCTCAGCCCAAGAAGAAAGAGCCCAGTTCGTAGATTGGGTGAGTAAACCTGGTATCCTGTGGAATAAAAAGTGTAAGAAAGATTCTGAAGACTCAAATATAAGTCCAGAGGGGCGCCTGGGTGGCTCAGTCGGTTAAACATCCGACTTCAGCTCAGATCATGATCTAGTGGCTCATGGGTTTGAGCCCTGTGTCGGCTCTGTGCTGACAGCTCAGAGCCTGGAGCCTGTTTCATATTCTGTATCTTCCTCTCTCTCTGACCCTCCCCTGCTCAAGTTGTCTCTCTCTAGAAAATGAATTTAAAAACAAACAAACAAATATAAGTCCAGATTTTAATACTTTAGAAAAGGTTTTAGGGTCTCAAAGTGTGGCCAGCATCAGCATCACCTGAGATCTTGCTAAAAGTACAAATTCTGGGGCCCCACGTCGTGGGGGTGAGTCAGGAACACAGCAACCTGTGTTCTGACAAGACCCGGAGGAGGTGCTGATACCCACGAAAGCTCAGGAGCCACTGCTTACAGAAAGCAACGTTAGGACAGCATTTCCCTACAATACTACAGGACTAAGGTGTGTCCAACCTTTAAAGATACAATAATTTAACGTATTAGGCCTGGATTTTTATAAATATTTGTGTGTAAGGGAAATCTAATTTTCGAATTTAGTTTTTAAATATACTGTGAAAGTGTGTGCGAATCTTTACAAATGTTAGTTTTTAAGACTTAATGAATTGTACACTAACGTACAAACCCCGTAGATACTTCTCTCCATATTCGAAAGCCCTCGAACAATAGATAATCTATCCACTAGCCATTCGAAGAGAAGAGGGAAATAAAGATGACTGAAAACAGATTAAGAACAGCACAAGGCCGAAATAACGCACGTCTACAGGTAGAGATGTCCCGTGAGTGGACAGACCAGGGGTGAACCTCACACCTGCCTCACAGTGTCAGGTGGGGAGGAGCGAGGGAGGGCAGCAGGGAGGACAGCCCAGCCTAGGACTTGACTCAAGCATCCAATCGCCGGTGGCGACCGCCAGGGCAGTTATGACCAAAATTATATATATATAAAAAAAAAAACCCAAAAAACCAAAACACCCCTCCTGTTCTTGAGCAACAGATGCACCCCCGATTCCCATCAAGAACCGGATGGGGGGGGGGCAGAGGTTAGCACCTCCCCAGCCGGTCAGCGCAGTCCGCGGGCTGAGCCTCCAAACGCCCGCAGACTTGGCGGGGCTCAACCCTCGAGGCCAACTCTCCAAGAATCTGGCCACGTGGACCGTCCGGGATCACGCACGAGCTGTGGCACGCGAGTCTCATTCCCTCCCCACTAGACCCGCAGACCAGCCTCCCCGCTACGGCCTGTGGCGCTGCTCCCGGGCTCGGGGGGGGAGCGGCCGGCGCGTCCCCGCCGCGCACGTCCAGGCCCGCGGGCTCCGGGCTGCAGCTCTTGCGCCCGGCCCTCCCTGTCCCGGGCAGCAGGGGCCTCAGGCTCCTTCTTAAAATCCCACCGGCGCAAATCTGCAAATGTGTAAGGGGAGCGGGGCTAGGGTCCTGGAAGAGGAGCGGGAGGCTTTCCCAGGGACCTGGAAGAGAGGGCTGGTGGCGGTCTGCACGTGGTGGGGGTGTGCACCCAGTGGCCGTCTGCATGGGGTGTGTGTGCGTGTGGTGGGGGTGTGCACGGGGTGGGGGNCTACACCGGAACCACTCCCCCCCGGGGGTCCGCTGGAGGGTGGCGGGCAGGGAAAGCCCGGGGCGAAGAGAAGCGTGGTGAGGGCTGGGGACTGGCGCGAACCGCGGTGGGGGAGGGAAGAGACCCCACGCGCCCCGGTCGACTACACGCGGCCGGAGAGTCGGGTCCTCGGAGGTCGCACGTTGGACCCGACGCGCCCCACGCGGCTCGCAGGGGAGGCTTCCGGGAGACGTCCGTGCTCGCCGGGGCCTTGCGTCCTGCGGAGGGATGAAACCGTTGGCTTAATTNTCTAGACACACATCTGTTTACGTTTGTGTCTCCCTTACTCGCTTCCAAGTCTCACGTAGTTTACGTTTTCTTCTCCCGCCGCACGCCTACTGTCCTTCGCCTTCGCAACTCGGCGGTGCCCGGAGGAGGTTTCGGGGCGCGCCGGGCACGATCGCCGCTGTGGGCGTTTTCTGGGAGAGTTCCGGGGCTCCGGACGCGTCCCAGAGCAGGGCTTGTCCTAAGCACCGCGGAGCGGCCGGCGCGGGGCGGGAAAGCCGGTAAACGCCAGGCAATGCGCCGGAAGGGAAGGCCGGGAGGGAAAGCGAGGCACCCGTTGAAAACGTGACCCGGCCGCGAACCCTAGGAGCGACCCCAGGAAGTCTCCGCGGCACCCCGCGCGGGGCCTTGCGCGCCGAGCCCAGCGGAAGGCCGAGACCCGGCCTGGAGCGCCAGGAACGCTGGTGGGCCGCCCCGCGCCCCCCACCCCGGAGAATCTGGAGGCGGAAATCGAAGCCCCGGAAGCGGGCGGCATGGACCGTGCGGTGCTCGCTGCCGGGCAGGACAGATCGGGGGTCTGGGCGCGCTGGGCACCGGCAGGAGCCCGCAGCCCAGGGCACGCCCGCCCAGCGGCCGACCGGGCCTCGTTTCCCCCGTGGGTCTTTGCCAAGGAGGAGCTCGGGGAAGCGCATGAATGATTTCGGACCCGCGCCTGCCTAGACCCCGAGCCGACCGCGGGGGTGCTTACCCGGCGCGGCCACGCTCCACGTGCGCGCGGGAGGCGGGCGGAAATCCGCGAGGCGGCGCCCCCCGCGCAGCCCCGGGCCTCACCCAGGGGCCCCGGGCCCCGG
>NW_027527943.1:267279-270678 GCF_008692635.1 Crocuta crocuta
ACGCTGGCCGGCGCCGGGGCCGCGGCCCCTGCCCCACCGCCGAGACCGTCTGCGGCGTGTTTCTCAGCGCTGCCCTCGGGCGCGCGCCTCCCCGCACGGCGCCCCGCGCGGCGACCCAGATCCCGGACAGCGCTCGCCTCGCAGGTCGTCCCTCGCCGCCCTGTCCGAGGGGGTCGGTGCTGTGGGCTCGAGGAGGGGCACCCAGGGCACTGCCCTTCCTCATCACCCTGGTGGAGAAGGAAGCGCGTTTAATCGAATCACAGAGATCCGCGAGTATAAGACGCGCGCTGAGAGGTGCAGGGAGCGCCGGACGGTGCTGGGTAGAAAGCCTTCGCTGCGTCCGCCCGACGCCGCCTCTGCGAACGCAGCTCCGGAAGCCCCGGAGCCGCAGCCGCGCGTTAGGGGGACCCTGGGTCAGCCTCGGCCGGCGAAAGGAGGGCTCCCGTCGTGGGGGTGTAGCTCAGCGGTAGAGCGCATGCTTTGCATGTATGAGGCCCCGGGTTCGATCCCCGGCATCTCCACTTGGTAGATGCTCCAGCTCGCTTCTTCTTTAACCCTTGACGGGCCCCTCGTGAAATGTTAAGGCTGCTGAGAGAAAGGAACTTTCCTTCATCCAAAAGTCTTAACTGGACTGGGGTTTAAATTGACTTGAGACAGATTAGCAGGGTGAAAAGAGGCCTAATAAAGAGACTGGGAAGCATTTTAGACAAAGAGAAAATAAATGTGTGAGGAACTGAAAGCATAGAGCACACAGATGTTTGGGAACTTAAATTAGTACGGGATTTTAAGCGGAATTTGGGCTAAAGTGGATTTACTAAAAAAAGAACAAGGTTTTTTTGTTTTGTTTTGTTTTTAATAGTTTATTGTCATGTTGGTGTCCATACAACACCCAGTGCTCATCCCCACAAGTGCCCTCCTCCATGCCCATCACCCCCCTCTCCCCCACATCCATCAGTCCTCAGTTTTTGTCAGCATTCAAGAGTCTCTCATGGTTTGCCTCTCTCCCTCTCCCCCACCATTTCCCCCCTTCTTCTCCCCCATGGTCCTCCGTTAAGTTCCTCCTAATCCTCCTATACGTGCAAACATATGGTATCTGTCCTTCTCTGCCTGACTTATTTCGCTCAGCATAACACCCTCAAGGTCCATCCATGTTGCTACACGTGGCCGGATTTCATTCTTTCTCATTGTCATGTAGTATTCCATCGTATAGATAAACCACATCTTCTTAATCCATTCGTCTGTGGACACTTAGGCTCTTTCCATGATTTGGCTGTTGTGGAGAGCGCTGCTGTGAACATTGGGGCACATGTGCCCCTATGCATCAGCACTCCTGTATCTCTGAACAAGGTTTATACAGCTGTCTCAATTTTAATACCCATGTCTCTGGTAATAAGGATGTCTTTTACTTCTTAGTACAGGAAACTTCCTTTCATATGGAAAGTGTTTTTCCTGCTCCTATGGGACAGAGGAGGGTGTGATGTCCTTGAATCTGCTGTTTCCCAAGTAGCTGCAATTAAAAATAATTAATATCCCTTTAGGGCGCCTGGTGGGTCAGTTGGGGACTCTGGATTTCAGCTCAGGTCTGATCTCACAGTTAGTGGAGCCTCACCTTGGGCTCTGTGCTGATGGTGTGGAGCCTGCTTGGGATTCTCTTTCTCCCTCTCTCTGTGCCACTCCCCACATGAATGTGCACTCGCACACTCTCTCTCTCTCAAAATAAATAAAACGTTTAAAAAATAATTACTATGCCACTGAGGTCCATTTTGGGGTGGCTTGCTATCGGGGCATTTAAAGCTAGGTGCGTCAAATTAGAAGGAAGGCATTTAAATATTGCCAAATTCCTCCACTTAATGAAAGTTATCAAACTAATAGGGGCACTTGAGTGGTGCAGTTGGCTAAGTGTCTGACTCTTCATCTTGGCTCAGGTCATGATCTCAAGGTTTGTGAGATCAAGCCCACATGGAGTTGTGAGCTCAGAGCCTGCTTGGGATTCTCCTCTCTCTGCCCCTCCCCTGCTCACACGTGCTCTCTCTCTTGAAATAAAATAAACTTTAAAAATATAAAAACTAATATTGTGTCAAAATCATGTAAATACTTTAGAACACCTTTAAATCTCATTGTACGTTGACAAAATGCTTGGAAAGGCCTCCTCTAGAATGGTCTCTGGGCGCGGCTTCGGTGCCGCGGACATCGGTGGGCTGAAGGTGATGGGTGGTGACCAGAAACAGAAGTCCCGGCGGGAGGGCCGGTAGGGGCCGCCGTGCGCCCTTGCCTGTTTGAGTCCTCCTCTCTTAACAGGCGGACTTGAGTGTTATATCAGGAACTGTCTGAGCAATTTACTTTATAATACCTTTTCTTTTTTACCATGGTCTTTTCACCAATATGCGACGTTTCTTCACTGTCATATATGCCACGTATCGTAAGACAAATTCTCAACTGCCTGCTGAATAAGGACAGTCTTGAACAAGGGGCTATGCAAGTCGGGTGAAAACATGTTTCCTGCGGCCAAAGATGGGAGAGAACCAGGCGTGTACAACGTGCACGGATGGGCTCCCAGCTCTATACTTGCTGGGTCAGCTTCACCACCCCCCCCCCCCNTCAACTGCCTGCTGAATAAGGACAGTCTTGAACAAGGGGCTATGCAAGTCGGGTGAAAACATGTTTCCTGCGGCCAAAGATGGGAGAGAACCAGGCGTGTACAACGTGCACGGATGGGCTCCCAGCTCTATACTTGCTGGGTCAGCTTCACACCCCCCCCCCCACCAGGGGAATGTCTGTTCATTCAAAGCTCACCTCCTTCCCCTGGTCACACCCCTGCTAGCTTTCACTTTCAAGCTCCCTCCCCACTTCCTGGCACAGTTATCTGTAGGAAGCTGTATAAAGATGCCATTTCGGTGGCATTTTTGGTGGACAATCAGAAGAGTCAACGATACCTATCATGGGGATGCGGTTAGCCGTGGAGTGAAGGAGTCCCCTTAGGGGATCCAAACTGGGTCTCCAGCCTTTCCTTTTTCCATTTGCTCCTTCAAAGGTCAAGGCATGACCTGAATTCTGCAAACAAGACAAGGCTTTTGGCTCTGTCCCCTCAGCAACTCTGAAAATACATCAAAACACCGGAAGTGTGCCCGCTTTGGTAGCACCACACAGGGAAGATGAGCATGGCCTGGGCAGGGGTGACATGCAAATTCGTGAAGCATTCCATATGTTTTTTCACTAAATTCTACTCCTGAAACTAATATTGCACTCTATGTTAACTAACTGGAATTTGAATAAAAACTTGAAACTCCAAAAAAAAAAAATTAAGAAAACTAACAACAACCTGGAAGTATTGGCAATTACGTATAGACTTATGTTTGTTTATTACTGATGCATCATTCCCTGTGCTTGCTGGCTCGGCAG
>NW_027527943.1:270776-275911 GCF_008692635.1 Crocuta crocuta
TACAGGTTAGGCTTTTTTTTTTTTTAATTTTTTAAATGTTTTTATTTACTTCTGAGAGCGACAGCACGAGCAGGGGAGGGTCAGAAGTAAATAAAAACATTTAAAAAATTAAAAAATTTAAAAAAAAGGGAGACACAGAATCGGAAGTAGGGTCCAGGCTCTGAGCTGTCAGCACATGACGTGATCACATGAACTGTGAGATCGTGACCTGAGCTGAAGTCAGATGCTTAACCGATGGACCCGCCCAGGCGCCCCCAGAGCAGGCTTTTGATGCTGCGAGGGGCTCAGTGAATTTAATGAATCCTTTTGCATGAGCCTCCAGCATCTCTTTATCCCGGGTCCTGTCTAGTATCACGTGACGAGTGTTCTCTACCTCTGGTTCCAGGAAAGACATCTCTGTTTTCAGTTACTCTCCCACGTTTCCTTCTCGGTAGACGCACGTGCTCTGGTGTCCCGGCCGCGGGCGTAAGGAAGGCTGTGAGAGCAAGCGGATGGAGGCCACACTGGCCATGTGTGCTGCGCCTTAAATGTGATATAACCGAGTCAGAGTCACCCTTCTTTATCAAGTCCANGACTTCCCTTCCTTCCATTTTCTTTTGAAGCCAACTGCTTTCTTTCCTTCTTCCCTTCCTTCATTCCTTCTCTCTCTCTTTCTCCCTTCCTTTCTTCCCTTTATAGGCTTCACATCCAGAGCTGGGCCCAACATGGGGCTTGAACTCGCTACCCTGAGGTCAAAGCATGATCTGAGGTTAAGATTCAGACTTGTAATGGGCTGGGCCACCTAGCCGCCAGCTAGAAGCCAACTGCTTTTAAATAATAGGCACCGTACAGCATATGCAAGTTTAAGGAGGATGGATTCTCAATAGAGAGTAGAACAGGACTTCCTCAATCACACCACCAGTTCTTTTTTTTTTTTATTTTTAAAGTATTTTTTAATGTGTGTTTATTATTTTGAGAGAGAGAGAGAGCATGAGCAGGGGAGGGGCAGTGAGAGAGGAGGAGACACAGAATCTGAAGCAGCTCCAGGCTCTGAGCTGTCAGCACAGAGCTCTACATGAGGCTTGGGCTCTCGAACCGGGAGATCATGACCTGAGCCGAAGTTCAATGCTCAGCCTGCTGAGCCACCGGGCGCCCCTGGAGGACCAGTTCTGAAGGAAAAGAAGCTCCTCACACGAGAGGATGGATACATAAACTTGCCCTTCCTGTTTGCTCCTTGCTGGTGGCTCTTCCAGTAGGCAAAAGAGTCATTGTTATGTTTTTATGGCTGATTTTTTGGTTCTGTTCATAATCATGACCGACATGACCCAGTTTTAATAAGAAATACTAGTGATCCACAGCCTCTTTCCTCCCTGTTAAGTGCACAGCCAATCAGCTGCCACCGCCGTCACCTTCATCATCACTGTGACTTCACTGCCATGTCCTGGGTCAGCACACAAGACTCAACAGGCACAATCTGTAAAGTTAAAAAAGTGAGAGACAAATTATAATACATCAAAGTTAAATATTTATCTTAATTTTTTCTTTAGTATTAAAGAAACTAAAGGTTGTTTAAGATTTAGGATCCTTTGGAAACAAAGGATACCTTAGCAAAAATTAACACATCGATGACTGTGATGATTAATTTTTCTGACAACTTGACTGGGCCATGGGGTGCGCAGGTGTCTGATTAAACGTTACCTGTGGGGGTCCCTGGGGCTGCTTCCAGGAGAGAGGACCATGGGAACTGGGACTCAGGGCAGTGGACAGCCCGCCTGACATGGGCACGCACCACCCCATCCGCTGAAGGGCAGAACAGAGCAAAAAGACGCAAGGTGGGATTCACTTCTACCTGCCTGACTGCTGGGGCTGGGACATTGACCTCCTGCATCAGGATCTCAGGAATTCCGGCTGGAACTGGAATGTGTACCATCAGCCTTCATCCTCAGGCCTTCAAGCTACACCACCTACACACACCTGTTGGCTCTGTTTATCTGGAGACCCAACTAATACAAAGACAAATTGGAAGAAGCTATTTGCAGTACGTTTCATTTAAAAACGAAATAATTTCTGGAATATTCAAAGAACAGCTGCAAATCAATAATAAACCTGTCAATTCTTTTTTTTAAAGTTTTTTATTTGTTTTGAGAAAAACAGACAGTACAAGTGAGGGGAGGGACAGAGAGAGAATCCCAACCAGGCTGCAGGCTGTTGGCGCAGAGCCTGACATAGGGCTTGAACTCACAACTCCAAGATCTAGCTCTATGAACTAAGCCAGTCAGCCATCCCTGTTCTGGACATATAGATTCTACTATAATGAATGCAGCTTCATTCAATCACACGGCTTCAGCATTTACCATCACTTTCCCATTCTTGGGCAATTTTCACCAAATTTTGCTTTTTATTATTGCTTCCCTCCAGAAAGCAAATCAAATTCCAAACAGCATATCAATTTCATCCATAAATGTTTTCACAAGTATAACTAGTAGTTATAAACTTTTAAAAACATCTCCACAATAATATCACAACCAGCAAAATTAACCAAGCTTCTTTTATTTCATTAAAAAATGTTTTTTAAGTTTATTTGTTTTTGAGACAGAGACAGCTTGAGTGGAGGAGGAGCAGAGAGAGGGGTACAGAATCCCAAGCAGGCTCCACGCTGTCAGTGAAGACCTCGATGTGGGACTCGATCTCACAAAACTGCGAGACCATGACCTGAGCCCACACCAAGAGTTGGATGCTTACCTGACTAAGCCACCCAAGCACCTCCTTCCCTTTTAAAAAAATTTTTAAACAAAACTTCTTAATATAATCTAATGCTCAATCCATGTTCATTTTTTCCTTCCCTGTTATTTTGTTTGAATCTGGATCCAAACATGTTGCATTTAACTTCCTTGTATGTCAATCTGTATCAGTTCTGCCTCCCCCATCCCCCCCATGGCATTTACTTTCTGAGGATCAGTTTATCCAGGACAAATTTTCACATTCTGGATTTGACTGATTGCATGGTGTTATTAAACATATTCTGGGGGCACCTGGGTGACTCAGTCGGTTAAGTGCTGGACTCTTGATTTTGGCTCAGGTCATGATCTTGCCGTTTTGTGAGTTTAAGCCCCACATCGGGCTCTGAGCAGGCATCGCAGAGTCTGCTTGGGATTCTCTCTCTCCCTCTCTCTCTGCCCTTTCCCCACTTGCACTGTCTCTGTCTCTCTCAAAATAAGTAAATAAAACTTAAAAAAACACCATATTCTGGAATTATACTTACTGTAAAGTGTTACTGGCTCCATCTGTTCGGATAAAGCGTTAATCTTTTACCACAGGGGTTTCATTGGTGGGGTTGGGTGTGTCCTGTCACGGCATTCGGAGCCACAGGATGTGTAACTGTCTCACTTTTAGCGCAATGGAATTAATCATTGGTTTTAAGTGATGCCCACCCGTTCCATCTGTTCTAGATTTCCCCGTCCAATTTGTCCTCATGGTTACAGCTACCAGTGATGATTTCAACCTGGATGCACTGAAGCAATATCAGTAGTAAACTGCTGACTGTAATTTTAATCACTCATCCTGCATTTATTAGCTGTGATTCTTCCGTGGAGAAAATCTTTCCCTTATCAACTATATGTTAAATATTTTGTATTATCCATATAGGATAAATACTTGATTCTTTCCCTTCATTTGTCAGCTTTCAAGAGAATGAATGAGCTGCTATCCAAAAACCTCCAAAAGTTGGATATAGAAGAACTATTGTGTATGAGTCCGTGTTAGTTTTACAACTAGTTTCTCTAAATTCTCTATTTGTAGCAGCGTTTCCTCTTTGAAAGACGATTTCCAGATGTATAATCCTACCAAGAGATAGAAAGATAACCTTATCCATGACTGTTCTATACTGAATCCTCTCTTTCCCCGCATATCTGAATGCCTTCATTAATACCTGCATCACAGGATTACATAGCGGTGAAGGTACTGGAAATCCTTGCCTTGTCATAATCATTAAACCTGTTTGACCACAAAATCCCTTAAAGAGACTCAAATAGGTGGCACCGATTATAAAAATCTCTGAGCAATACATAGTACACAGAATGTATTTTCCAGATGAAGAAGAATGCCTAGAAATGAATCCGTTTAACAGTGNTTTGATTTGGGAATTGGCTAAGCTACGTGGGTGTTACTTGTGGGATGCTTGTCTGTTTGTCCTTTAGTCAAATTTATGTCTCCAAGAAGCCTGACATGTCATTTATTTTGATTGAAGTTTTCTGGAACAAGAGGTATTTAGATGCTTAGTCTCTCACACTGTGTCAACAGAGAGGCCGAGATTCTGGTCCCTCCCACCGGCCACTGCATCCAGCCTCCACCGTCACAGCCAGGCCGGAGGCCGCACCAGCGCTGATGGGTAGAACGTATTGCCCCTCGTGCGGGTGAAGTCCCGCTGGCATAGCTGGGCCCCCACTTCCGTGTCTGGTCATTCTCAAAGAGGTGAAGCATGGGCTGTTGGCAAGGTCAGAAGGAAAAACAAAATCAGCACGATCCTTTTCTGCTATTACACCTGCAGCGTGTTCTTTGCTCCAAGAACTTTTCAAAATTCAACAGAATTTGACAAAACTCAACAGAAGTGAAGGAAACGGGGGTCTGTTGTTTTCTGCTGCACAGGGTCCAGGGGGTGTGTGGTACAGAAACCGGGGGTCCCGACGGCAGGGTAGAAAACGGAAGAAGGTACCAGGTCTAACGGGGGACGCCAGGCAGGTGTTCTGATCACAGGCGTATCACCTCAAAACTGGTGGAGGTGCCGGGGATTGAACCCGGGACCTCGTACATGCTAAGCACGCGCTCTACCACTGAGCTACACCCCCGNGGATTCCTTTCGTGATTTATAATCATTATTTCCTCGTCTCCTAAAGATTTGGTAAACTGCAGGGACCATGTGGATGCGAACTGCCTCGTTTAGAAACAGGCTGCGCAGTGGCCTCAAAAAACAAAACAAAACAAAACAAAACAAAAAATCCAAAAAGCCACGAAATGAGATTCCAAAGGAAGAAGGAGGCTGAAAAGAGACGGTCAGTCTTCCCTTGCTCGTTCAAGCTTCATTGCCCTCTCTCTGCGCCCCTCCCCCACCCCAGGAGTCCGCAGCAGGTGCTGGCGGGTGTGGTGTGAGGGTGGGGGGG
>NW_027527943.1:276141-296992 GCF_008692635.1 Crocuta crocuta
GGAGCCTCCACTGAGGGCTGGGGGGTGGTGGCAGGGACCATCCCCGCGGGGTCACCCTGTCCTGGATAGACCCCAAAGACAAGCTGGGAACCTGGGTGGCAGGTGCCCCTGCCCTGGCGGGGGGAGGAATGCTGCTGGGGGGCGCGGGGAGCGGGCCACCCACCCACGGGCAGCCCGGCTGCTGTGCAGGATTCCCGCTTCCCTGGACGGCTTGAGAGACAGCCGCTCACGGTGGAAGAGTTGGCCTGGTCTGGCCCCAGCCCCCCGCCGCTGATTGCTCTGGGGCCTCCGGCGCAGTCTCTTTCTCTGCCTCTGAAACAGTTTCGAACTTATTAAAAAGTTGGAAAAAAAAGATAACAGAAATGCCCTTATGCCTTTGACCCGGATTTAGCTATTGCTAATATTTTACTCCATTTGCTTTGTGGTTGGCCCACTCTTTCTGTCATTAGAGAGTATCAAGTGTTCAGTTACCCTCAAACACCTGACCTTGTGACCACAGGACTATGACTGAGCGCCGGGGAATTTAACACTAACACGGTAGCTGTATTTAATCTACGGTCTGCATTTGACCAGACTGACCTGATCTCCCCTGTCCCCACCTCCCTGGTACGGACAGCGTCTAGTCTGGGGTCAGGTATTGGGTCAGGTATTGCATTTAGTTGGCCTGTCTTTTTAGTTTTCTTTAATCTGGAACATTTCTACAGCCTTTACAGTCTTTTTGAGGGGAGGGCTTTTATGACATTAATCTTCTCTTTTATTTTTTAACATTTATTTATTTTTGATATATTTTTTAAACATTTATTTATTTTTGAGAGACAGAGCGACAGAGCATGAGCGGGGGAGGGACAGAGAGGGACACAGAATCCGAAGTAGGCTCCAGGTTCCGTGAGCTGTCAGCACAGAGCCCGATGCGGGGCTCGCATCCACTAACCATGAGGTCATGACCTGAGCCGAAGTCAGACCTTAACCGACTGAGCCACCCAGGTGCCCCAAATAGAATGTCTTTCACTTTGGGTCTGACTGTTGTTTTCTCAGGGTCGCGCTCAGGGTGTGCGTTTCCCACCAGAATACTACACAGCTGATGCTGTATGATTATCCCCTCCGGACACTGCGCCTCCCATGGAGCACCTGGTGTGTGGGGCAACAATCTAAGACTCCAAACATCCCGCTCCTCATCAAAATTTCCCCCTAGATTTCACAGCCACCGGCCTCACAAATCTTTGTTCTGATGGCTGAGAAATGAGGCTCCCCGACTCCAGCCTTCCCAGCACACTCAGTGCTCAGCTGCTACTGGCAGGAGTTTCTGCTTTCCCCATTAATTTCTTAATTTCTCAATTATTATGTGTATGGATGTATGGATGCCTGTGTTTTCAATGGTGTGTAATTGACTGCAGTACCTAATTATTTTGGGGCTCAGGTTGTCCCCGACATGCCAGGTTGGAGTGTGTGTGTTCACGTGGCACCTGGCATTTTATTCAGTACCTCACGCTTTCTCCGGCTCTCACTCTCTCACGCTGAGCCTGTCCTCATATCCAGTAAATGAACACCCAGCACTCGATGCCCAGCAGAGTGGATGACAGAGGTGATCATCAGGATGAGAATTTGGGGGCGGGGGGGGAGTTTGTTTATTCCTAATTGATTTCCGCCCCCTGATGTGGTTTACCAGGTGTGTGTGTGTGGGGGGGGTCACACGTTTGGTGAAACTGACGTTGTCTGTGATTCTGTTTGTATAAAATGTAAAAGCTGCCTACACTAAGGTGTGGCATGAGAGGTCAAGGTAGCTGCCCTCCCGTGGGCAGGGGCTGGAAGAGAAGAGGAGGGAAGCTTCTGGAGTGCTGGCAGGTTCTGGTTCACACGGAAAGTCTCCAGGCACAATCTGTGTGCTCTTTCTGTATGTTGGTTATACGTCAGTGTGAAGTTTTCAAGAACAAAAAACAACGTACAGGGAGATGTGTTACTTCAGCCACGGGGAGGAGGGTTCTCTTCTCGTTTCTGCATGGGGTTCACCCAGAAGACATTTCCCTTCCAAGGTACAGCTTTTGCTAATGGTGTCATGATTAACTCTGAAAAAAAGGAAAAGAGAAATTCATTACTGTTTCTTGCATGAAGATATACTGCATAGTGGCTAATATAGTGCATCAAGGTGCACCGTGAACGTTCTACAGGAATCTTTTTCACATGTGATAATTAATTATTTTTTATAAGTGATTTTCAGAGTACTAGAGATTCCTATGTGATCTCAATCCCTGATTGAGTTAAAAGTTCTCTTTATTTCTCTTTCTGTTCTTTCCATTCTGTCCTTCGTGCCGATAAAGCCCTGAGATATGATATCTGGATCATTTTATTGGAATGATTCCCTCTCAAAATACTCAAAACCAGAGATGGAGACTTCATCCGCCCGCTGGCAGGAAGCTGACCGGGTGCCCAACACCACTGTTAAGACAGTGGTGACGGCTCGGTTCCCTTCCACTCTGTGCTCAGATAAGTTCTACAGAGTACACTCCCTCCTGTTCTATCTATACACATTTTAAATTCTGTGCTCAGTGAGTTTTTAAAAGGTTTTAGGAGGGGCGCCTGGGTGGCTCAGTCGGTTAAGCGCCTTACTTCACTCAGGTTATGATCTTGCGATTGATGAGTTCAAGCTCCGCATCGGGCTCTGTGCTGACAGCTCGGAGCTTGGAGCCTGCTTTGGATTCCGTGTTTCCCTCTGTCTTTGTCCCTCCCCTGCTTGCTGTCTCTCTGTCTGTCTCTCTCTCAAAAATAAATAAACATTTACAAAAATAAAACACAAAACAGGCCTAAGGAGCAAATTAGCAACATCCCTTCACCCTTCCCAAGAGCCATGCTGGGAAATTCTACTTTCTGGATAAGGAAGTCCAATAAAATTAATGGATATATATATATATATACACACACACACATATATAATATACATATAATACATATAATAAAATATACATATATGTATATAATATATATGTGTGTATATATCTCCCACGTAGCTGTTCTTTATCTTGTCTTAAAATTTCAACATCTGTGGCCCTTTAGGTCTAAGTATGTCATGTTTTGTATCTGCTGACCCATTAGCATAGTGGTTTATCTTCTCCTGTCTGTGGTCATCCTTGTGGGGTGGGTTCTGTGATCTTACTAGGAATGAGTCCTGCAGGCCTGACTTGGGGAAGTTTTCTCTCAGACAGAACGTGTTATCAAACTTTCGATCTTACATGGATGTGGGGAGGGATGGGCATGGAGGAGGACACTTGTGGGGATGAGCACTGGGTGTTATGTGGAAACTAATTTGACAATAAACTATTTGTAAAAAAAAAAAACTTTCGGTCTTACGTGAAGTTAGAGAGAACAGTATAATGAATGTCCATATACATCTCAACCTGGTTCAACAATGATTAACGTATGCCATTCTTATTTCATCATCCTTATTTTCTGAAGTATTTTAAGCTACTTTCAAGCATCATGCGGTTTGATCTTTAAATATTTCAGTATATGCCTCTAATAGATCAAGACATTTAAAGAGCAACATTTTGGCAACTTTATCACATCTAAAAATTTTAACTAAGATTCTTCATACTATCTAATATCCAGTCCATGTTTCTCAGTTTTGTAAACATGCCTTTTTATAGTTGATTTGTTTGATTCATAATCTGAAGAAAGTCCACACATTGCTTTTGGTTGATAAAATCTCTTAAAATTCTCAAGATTAACAGTGTCTCTTTTAATTTTTTTATGCTATTCGCTTGTTAATGCAACTGGGTAATCTGTCATATCATATAGAATTTCTTATGTTCTAAGTGTGGTTGATTTCACCTTGCGGTAATTAATACGACCCATGTGGTATTAACTCCAAATATCTGTGTCTCCACTAAAGCAATGATTAAGTGGCAAAAACCCAAAAACAACGTTTGCAGAACTCTGGAATCTAATACCAACAGCAACCAGGGAATACTGGCTGGAGACAGAAGCTGCTTATGTTAGGCTACAAAACAACTTTCAGCAAATTTTTTTTTTTTTTTATTTCTAGGAAAGAGAGAGAAAGAGAGACAGCGTGAGCAGGGGAGGGTCAGAGAAAGAGGGAGTCACAGACTGAAACAGGCTCCAGGTTCCGAGCTGGCAGTCAGCACAGAGCCCGACGCGGGGCCCGAACCCACAAACTGCGAGATCATGACCTAAGCGAAAATTGGACGCTTAACCGACTAAGCCACCCAGGCACCCCAACTTTCAGTAAATTTAAAGTGATTCCAATCGTATGAAGTATATTTTCCAACCACTATTGAATGAAGCCAGAAATCAAATAACAGAGTAAAAGCTGGAAAATATACCAATATGTGGAATTAAAAACACACTTGTAAACAGCTACAGGGTCAAAGAAATAATTGCCAGGGAAATGACAAAATATTTGGCTAGAAGAAAATAAAGACACAATGCCAAATTTTATGGGATACAGCAAAAGGGCTGCTTAGGGAGACATTTATAGCTGTAAATGCCTGCATTAGGAGAGAAGACAGATCCCAAATGAGTAACATGACTTTCCACCCTAAGGAGCCAGAAACAGAAAAGGCAACTTAATACAGTGGAAATGGAAGGAAGGACATGATAAAAATTAGAGCAGGGATAAAAGAAATGGAGAGTATAAGAAGAACAGAATCAATGAAACAAAAAATTCCTTTTTGAAAAGATAACAAAATTGGCAAATCTTTGGCTAGTGATTAAAAAAGAAAAACAGGGGCACCTGGGTGGCTCAGTCGGTTAAGAGTCCAACTTTGGGGGCGCCTGGGTGGCTTAGTCGGTTAAGCGTCCGACTTTCGCTTAGGTCATGATCTCGCGGTTTGTGGGTTCGAGCCTCGCGTCAGCCTCTGTGCTGACTGCCAGCTCAGAGCCTGGAGCCTATTTCGGAGTCTATGTCTCCCTCTCTCTCTGACCCTCCCCTGCTCACGCTGTCTCTCTCTCTCCTAGAAATAAATAAAAAATATTAAAAAAAAAAAAAGAGTCCAACTTTGGCTCAGGTCATGATCTCATGGTTCATGGGTTCAAGCCCTGCGTTGGGCTCTGTGCTGACAGCTCAGAGCCTGGAGCCTGTCTTTGCATTTTGTGTCTCCCGCTCTCTGACCCTCCCCTGCTCACGCTGTCTTTCTATCTCTCTCAAAAAATAAATAAAACATTAAAAAATTTTTTTAAAAAGAAAGACAAAAGACTCAAACCAGAAATGAACGTGAGGACATTGTTGCTGACCTTACAGAAGTAAAAGGATTATAAAAGAATACTATGAACAGTTATTTATCAACAAATCAGAAAACCTAAATAAAATAGACAATTCTGAGAAACACAATCTACCAAGACTGGAATGTGAAGAAATAGAAAATCTGAGTCTATCCAGGAATTAGAACCTTGTACAATGCTAGTGAGAATGTAAAATGGTGCAGCAGCTGTGGAAAATGGTTTGATGATTCCTCAGTAAGTTAATAAATAAGCGACCATTGAACCTGGCAATCCCATTCCTGGGTAATACCCAAAAGATTGAAAACAAGTGTTCAAACAAAACCTTGTACATAAATCTAAGCAGCAGCACTATTAACAAGAGCAAAACAGTGAAAATGATGCAAATGTCCATTGACTGATAAGTGGGTAAACAAAGGGGGGTATCCATACAATGGGATATTATTCAGTCACCACATAGAAGGAACGGTAGGAATAAAGACCTCAAGATGTATGGACCTTGAAAACATGCTAAGTGAGAGTAGTCAGACACAGAAGGCCACATCATATGTGATTCCAGTTATACGGAATATTCAGAATAAGTGAATCCATAGAAACCAAGGCAGATTAGTGATTTTCAGATATGGAAACAAATAGAGGTTTGGGGAATGACTATTTATGGTGTATGTTTCCTTTTGGAGTGCTGAAAACGTTCAGATACTGATAACGGTTGCACAACATTGTGAATGGACTAAATGCCAGTGGATTGTACACTTTACGTAATAAAAATGGTGAATTTTGTTATGTGAGTTTTACCACAATAAAAAGAAAAGTGGAGGAAGAGCTCCTAAAATGTTTTGAAAGACTTTATATGTATTTTTTTTTAACCAAGAGGGGTGCCTGGGTGGCTCAGTCAGTTAAGCACCCACTCTTCAGCTCAAGTCATGATCTCATGGTTCGTGGGTTTGGGCCCCACTTTGGGCTCTGTGTTCACCACCTGCTTGGGATTCCGTTTCCTTCTCTGTCCCTCCCCTGGTTGCTCTCTATCTCTCTCAAATAAAAACAGGAAAAAAAAAAAAACTTAAAAAGTTCAAGATATTTCTCTTAATATTTTGTTGAGATAATTATAGATGTTAAAACTTCAAATATTCACTAAAACAATGGAAATTGAATGATTACATTCCAAACAAATGGAGAAAAAAGTTGTAAAAAATTAATAAGCCACCAAATAACTAAAAGAAAGGGGAAAACGTATACAATGTCTGTCTAAGCAAAATAATGACAGGAGAAAAAGTTTTTAAAAGTGCAAATAAATCAGTAGTCATTATAAGCAGAAATTACCTCAAATTGTTAGTTAAGTGACAGTTAAATTGTATATAAAAAGACTTATACTATTTATAGGAATTTTGACTAAAGCTAAGACTAACTTCTTTCACTCAGTAATATGCATTTAACCTTGTTCCATGCCTTTCCATGGCCTAAAAGCTCATTTTGGGAGGCACTAAATAGTATTCTATTGTCTGGATGAACCAGTTGACGTATTCATTTCACCTACTGAGGGACGGTTGCTTCCAAGTTTGGGCAATTACAAATAAGGCTGCTTAAACATCCATGTGCAAGTTTTTGCAGGAGCTCAAGTTTTTAACTCATATGGGTAAATACCAAGGAGTGCAATTGCTGGATCATATGGTAAAACTGTGTTTAGTGTTATAAGAAATTGGCAAACTGTCTCCCAAAGTGGCTGCACCATTTTGCATTCCCAGCAGCAGTGAAGGAGAGTACCTGTAGCTTCACATCCTCTCCAGCATTTGGTGTTGTCAGTATTTTGGACTTTGGCCATTCTGATAGCTCTGTAGTAGTGTCTCATTGTTTTAATGTATAATTCCCTAATAACATATGATGATGAGCATCTTTTTTTTTAAGTTTATTTACTTATTTTGAGAGAAAGAGAGAGTGAGCATGCACTGGGGAGAAGCAGAGAGGGAGAAAGAGAATCCCTAGCAGGCTCTGAACAAACCGCGAGATCATGACCTGAGCAAGATCAAGAGTTGGTCGCTCAACCTACTGAGCCACCCATGTGTCCTGATGTTGAGAATCTCTTAATGTTTTTCTTGACATCTGTACATGTTTGGTCAAGCGTCTAGATCTTTTCCCTATTTTTTTAATCAGGTTGTTTGTTTTCTTGTTTGTGAGTTTTAAGAGTTCTTTATATATTTTGTGTACCAGTCTTTTATCGGATACAAGTTTTTCAAATATTTTCCCCCCAGTCTGTGTCTCGTCTTCTCATTTTCCTGATACTGCCTTTAGCAGAGCGTAGTTTTTAAATTTTAATGAAGTACAACTTACCAGTTATTTCTTCCAATGATCATGCTTTTGGTGTTGTATCTAAGAACTGACATCACCTAGGTTTTCTCCCGTGTTATCTGCTACAAGTTTTATAGTGGTAAACTAGCTTCCTTGTGGACAGATCTCGTGAGGAGAGCAAAGAGCTCCTTCTTGCAAGGGAAGCTTTCTGTGTACCTGCTTTTTGGTGCTTGGTGGTGCTTTTATTAAAAACCCAGATTTTAAAATTCATTCACTCACTCACGCATTCATTCAAGAATAGCCGTTGTGCTCTTACTACACTTCAGAATGGCTACTTTTCCCTTCTCCTAGCCGCAAGCAAGAGGGTATTTTTCCTTGGTCTTCAAAGTGAGAACCTGGTGGAGACCCTGGACATAAAACTTGAGAAAACATGGGGCAGGGCTCTCCCAGGATAGAGCCTCCTTGCAGTGTTTAACTCTTGAGCTACCCTACACTGAACTCCCAGCAATTCATTGATTACGTTTAATTTTCCCGCCCTGGTATTGATTTCAGCTGCCAACTCCTGGCGTCTGGTCCTGAAAATTGTGACCATCCCCTTGTCTCTCCCATTTGGGGGCAGCTGTTTGTTCTTTGACTTCAGTTCTCCGATGGCTGTAAGACTTGTTTCAGCCTTCTTCAGCCTTCCTTGTCGTAAGGATGGGAGTGACGAGCTCCAAGCTCTCTACATGTTGGGTTGGAAACCAAAAGTCCTATTTCCATCTTTTATTTACATGATTTACAGGATACATGCTTGAGATGAAAGTAAAAAGTAAAACCTTGCAAAAATGATATGGGAGGTGCTGGAGCCCCATAACTGCAGCCCTTGAGATGATGACTTTTGGCCGTTGGTGTATATTCTTGCAGACATTTTTTATGTCAATGCCCATCATGGTTTTTCAAAAGTTGCAAAGGACCTGCGGCATTTCTTTTCTTTTTTTTTTTTTAAGTCTTCCAGCATATTGAAAATAAAATACAAAAGGAAGATTCTAAAACTTGTGATATATTTGAAATAATTTTATTTAAACATGAACTCTGTTAACACTGAATAAATATACAATAATTGTATGTATAATGTAATTCAAAGGTATCATTTTACTCTTCATAAAACTGAGACTGAGACTAAGTGGCTCTCACTAACATGATCTAAAACTCTCTATTAATCTATCTTCATATGCACTTAATAATAATAATAACAAAACTACACGTACTGCCACTGGACTTACCTCCCTCCTACTTCCACTCGAAGCTGGTTTTAAGAAGGGAAAAAGGATGAAAGTTTCTAAATGCTAGTAGATCTTATAAAATTATCCTTTATTGTGTCTGTGCCAATTTACATTCCTATATCAGCGTTTCAAAACATGATTTCTGAAACTCTGGCCCAAAACTGTTATTACTAATTTCATAAATATTTGTCAATGTAATGGAGGGGAGAATACATTACTATTTTAATTAGTATATTTTAAAATATGTGTGAAGCTTCTTTTAGTATGTTAATTGTCTGATTTTTTTTCTACTTCTGTGGATTGCCTCTACATATTATTGGTTCATTTTTTTCCTCTGCTGGTTGTCTTTTTTTAGGGGTAATAATGGTAATGCAAAGTACTTACATGATGATTCCAGTGTCAGGCATTAAAAAATGTTTTATTTTTTATTTTATTTATTTCTAGGAGAGAGAGAGACAGCGTGAGCAGGGGAGGGTCAGAGAGAGAGGGAATCACGGACTCTGAAACAGGCTCCAGGCTCCGAGCTGGCAGTCAGCACAGAGCCCGATGCGGGGCTCGAACCCACGAACCGCGAGATCATGACCTAAGCGAAAGTCGGACGCCCAACCGACTAAGCCACCCAGGTGCCCCTAAAAAATGTTTTATTAATGTTTATTTATTTTTGAGAGAGAGGGGGCATGAGTGGGAGAGGGGCAAAAAGAGGGAAACACTGAATCTGAAGCAGACTGAAGCAGCTCTGAGCTGTCAACCCAGAGGCCAACGTGGGACTCAAACTCACCAACAGTGAGATCCTGACCTGAGCTGAAGTCGGACGCTTAACCGACTGAGCCACGCAGGCGACCCAGTGCCAGGCATTTTAAAGCGCTTTGCATATTCATTCAATCCTCACAGCAACCCTACTAACTGAAATAACTGAAAATAGTTTCTCTGTGTATCTTGCTTTTTGGTGTTTGGTGGTTCTTTTATTAAGATGTAGATTTCCCCCATTCATTCACTCAAGAATAGCTATTGTGTGCCTACTACATGCTGATGTGCTGGGTGTTATATGATGAATAAGGAAATATGATCCCTGCCCTTTAGGGAGCATTAGAGGAGAACTGGCTTAAAAAACAAAACAAAACAAACAAACAAAAAAACCCTTTGTTAATCTAACAGGTAAATTTCCACCTCAAAATGTGTATTGAGAAATACTTTTGAAGTCGCTGGTATAAAGTTAAGTTTCCTTGGAACTGTGACGAGGGACACAGGAGAAATGAACTATTTGAACAACAAAACAGGAGTCCTAACGCAAAGCTGAAAGATCAGAGCAACCGACCTCATTCAAAAAAGTAGTATGATTGTGTGACTCACTAAATGAACAAGTCCTTAGTCTTCTGACCCGTGGATTGTAGGTGTTTCCCCGTGATGGGCGGTGCATGCCAAAGGCGAACTTATAAATTCAGTAAAGGAACTTGCAGGGAGACCAGAGCTAAGAACAGAAGCAGAGGTTTCACAGGAAAGAAAAGGCAACAGCATCTTGACAAGAATCTTCTCTCTTCCCATTTCTCTTCTAAATCCTGCACGAAATACAGAGAAGTAAACACAGTTCAGTGAGTGAAAGGAGTTTCTGGATGGTCGTTTACCTGAAGGGGCCAAGGGGGGTTTCCTCCTGGGAAGAAAAGCTGGGGAGGCGGGGAGAAGGCTGGAAACGGAGATGGCTAGATGCCCTGCCCCGAGGGGCACGGAGAGCCGGTCGGAGCCCAGGCCTGTCCACCCGCGGGGTCCCGGGGCCCGGACCTGCCCACCCGCGGGGTCCCGAGCCCAGACCTGCCCACCCGCTGCGGGTCCCCGGGGCCGGACCTGCCCACCCGCGGTCCCCGGGGCTGGAAGAGGGGTGGGGGCCGCGCCGGGTCAGCCCTGCCTAGGTTCCCATTTGCTCTGGCGCCCACCTGGGTGCACCTGCTTATGTAGCGCCTGCTGTGGTGAGAGGGACCCGAGAACACCTGTCCGGGGACCCGCGGCGAGGACGGGGCGGCGAGGAGGAGAGGAACCGCGCCCAGGCAGCCAGCTGAGGGCCGAAGAGTCTGACCGCGCCGCGCAGCTGCCGGACGAGGTGGCCGAGTGGTTAAGGCGATGGACTGCTAATCCATTGTGCTCTGCACGCGTGGGTTCGAATCCCACCCTCGTCGGGAGGTTGTCTTTGAACTCCGGCTGGGGTGTACAGAGGACGGATTCGCGAGGGCGTCCGTGCCTCATTCCCCACTACCCGGCGGTAACTACTCTCCGGAGTCTCCCAGGTAGCCTTCCTCACGTGAGTGAGTGCGTAGTCTTTACTTCAGCATCCGACATGCGGACCCCCTCAGAGGAGGAGTTATACTCCCCGCGGAGTCTCCAAGTCTTTTGAAGAATGGTTAACTGAGGGATATAGAAAAACATTTGCCTGATTTAAACACACACACACACACACACACACACACACACACACACACACACACATTTTAAACTATTTTCAACATGTTTGCTAATTTAAAGTGTCCAGTCAAAATAATATGTCGGGGCACCTGGGTGGCTCAGTCCGTTAAGCGTCCGACTTGGCTCAGGTCATGATCTCACAGTCTGTGGGTTCCAGCCCCGGGTAGGGCTCTGTGCTGACAGCTCAGATCCTGGACCTGTCTGAGATTCTGTGTCTCCCTCTCTCTCTGCCCCTCCCCTGCTCACTCTCTGTCTCTGTCTCTCAAAGTAAAATAAAGACAGGAAAAAATTTTTAAAAAAATATGTCTGGGGCCCCTGGGTGGCTCAGTCATTAAGCGACCAACTCTTAATTTCAGCTCAGGTCATGATTACAGAATCATGAGAATAAGCCCCTGGTCGGGTTCAATGCTGAGTATGGAGTCTGCTTAGGATTCTTTCTCTTCCTCTCTCTCCGCCTCTCCCCTGATTGTTCTCTCTCTCTTTCTCTAAAAATAAAGTAAAATAGGGGCGCCTGGGTGGCTTAGTCGGTTAAACGTCAGACTTTCGCTTAGGTCATGATCTCGAGGTTCATGGGTTTGAGCCCCGCGTCATGGGTTTGAGCCCCGCGTCGGGCTCTGTGCTGACAGCCAGCTCAGAGCCTGGAGCCTATTTCAGAGTCTGTCACTCCCTCTCTCTCTGACCCTCCCCTGCTCATGCTGTCTCTCTCTCTCTCTCCTAGAAATAAATAAAATAAAACATTAAAAAAATAAATAAAAATAAAGCAAAATAATTAAAAACAAACAATGTCCCTTGCCTCCAACATGTAATTTTGACTGTGAGCCCCTGTAAATACTGCAGCATACATGTTAAGGAATGAGTTTGCTGGGTCCTAGGTTATATGCATTTGAAATATTTATACAAATTGCCCACCAAAGGAGTTTTATTAACCTACACTCCAAACCTATAACGATTGAAGTCCTTGCTCCGCTCCCCCTCCCCAATATAGTATCTTGTCACCTTTGGGTTCTCTGTTCATTTAGTAGGTGAAAGGGCTATTGAAGTACAATTTAATTTTCATTTCCCTTAATATAACAAAATACTTCTTACATTTATAAAAGCAGAATTATTTTTGTTTTGATTCATCTGAATTATTATTATTATTATCCTTTTAAGCCGAGAGCAACATTTGACTATAATCTCTGAACTGCTTCAGCTGCAGAATTCTGGGCCTCATTCGATCTATTAAATTATGATCTCAAGGAGTGTGTGCTTTGGAGTCTGTGATTTAGTAAAGCATCAAACGGTTCTTCTGTTGACCGGAAAGCCTTGTATCTGCCTTAGGTATCTATATATTATATCTAATCACCCAGAATTCTCTTTATTTCTGTAAATACTCAGTCCAGGAAAGCTGCTCCAGTCTTTAATCTTCCCAGCCACATCTCTCCTATCTTGTACAGATTTTAAAATCTGTTTTCATGTTGTCAGAAAATTGGCTACTGTTAGTTGACAAAACAAAATGAAAACAAGCAAACAAAAGAGACTTGATTAAATATTTACTGGAGCAGAAGGGACTTGATTGGACATCAAGGGTAGGGGTTTTCCCACCTAAACTGGTTTAGCAGGATTCGTGCCCAAACTGGACTCAATAGGATTCTTTATTAAGACTGGGCTTGACAGGCTAAGGATGGAGCTCAGCTCAGAAGAAGGCTCAGAAGAACCTGGCCAATTTGTCAACACCCATAGGGATTCTCTCGGCTTCCTAAAGGTGCACGAGCCACGAGCCTCGGGCCACGGGCCACGTGAGGCACCAGCACAGGTACCCATGTGCTCGTCCAGCCTCCGACAGGGGTCTGGCTGGCTCGCTCCTGTAGCAGCTGCTCCGTGACCTTCTCTCCAGTCCTGGGTCACTTGAGTGCAGGTCCCCCTCCAGCCAGGCCTTTACCGTTACCTCAACTTAGAGACTTGGAATAAAGTCTGAATTATTGGATCTGAGCTAGGACAGGTGGGTTCTCGATGCTGGATTCTGATCGCAATGATTACATCATTAAGTTATTTTTCAATACTTAAGAAGTGGGTCTTTTGCTCCTGTCACTCCATAAGGTCCAGGAGGACAGCTGGAAGGCAGGGGTCTGCTTGCAGTATGGACTTTGTGTCACTTAGGGTGTCCGTGCTGCATGGCTGAGAGAGCCACAGGCTGCCAGCGAACCCGGCTGGGAGGACTGGGTTCAAACATTCCACACGGGCAGGGCTGTCAGTCCATCTCAGCAGAAAGACAACACTTTGGGGGAGAGCTCCTCACACGAGCACCCACAAGGTGGAAAGAAGGCACCACCTGTTGCTATGGCAACACCCCAACAGGAAAGGTCGTTTCCGTCTGCAATTAGCACGATCACAGACCGGGTAAATGGAGGTGCCTCTTATGACATAGAAGACAGTTATATGTACACAACACAGACACCTGTCCCTTCCTAATTTAGCTCTCCTCCTGCTGAAGGAAATCTTTCCTTCCTGAGACCCTGTTTCTCTCATCATTCTAAAGGTAAAATGAGGGGCACTTGGGTGGCTCAGTCGGTTGAGTGGGACTCTTGATTTTGGCTCAGGTCGTGTTCTCACTGTTGTGAATCAAGCCCCACGTCGGGCTCCAGGCTGAACCTGGAGCCTGCTTGAGACTCTTTCTCCTTCTCTGTCCCTCCCCAGCTTGCGCATGCGGAAAATAAAAAAATAAAAATAAAAAATAAATAAAGGTAAATTGAGTGTAAGGACTTCCTAGTTTTGAGCTTTACCTCCAATTCATTCCTGTCTACACAGTGACAGTAGTGTTCCAGACGCACACATTTGTCCCTGAGCCTCAGCTCCCTGTGGTTCAGTTACAATGATTGTTGGTGTGAGGATGCCCCATCCTGGGCCGCTTGTGATGGACTGGAGGCTCTTCCCACCACCTCCAGGCTGCCCTCCAGGCATTTGGGGCAGGTGGCAGGAATGAGGAGGAGGGAGAGGGGGCCAACGAGTGCTCCTCATTGCAGAGGTGAGAAGTAACCCAGGCGTGGTGCTTGGAGTGTCCGCATTGGGGGGTGGGGTGGCCTGAGAGCTCTGGGGACATCTGTGTCCTTGAAGATGTTGAAGACGCTGGGCACCCCAGGAAGGTCGCCAGATCTTCATGTGAACTTTAGAAAGTGGAATTACTTCCCAGGTTCTTATGTTTGTTTGATTGATTGGAGTAGGGAAACTAAGTACCACTGGGCGTTCAGAGGTCACCTCACCAACTATAAAATAGAAAGGTTCTTCTCGAGAGGAGCCATGGAGAGAAACTCGAACTCAGATTGCGAATTCAATGTCCAGAATGTTACGTGTTACACCAGGGACCGACCAAAAGGGCAAACACACCCATCCGTAGTGGTGGTTAAATCTCTCTTGGGCAGTAACTACAGTAGCTCCAACCCAGAAGTAGGTCAGGCTTCCACGAGGCCAGGCTGATGACGAAATGATGCCGTATGATCGCTGAAGAGGCGAGGAGCACGATGTATTTCAGGGCAGCTGGGGCACTTTCTTGCGTGCCTCCGTTGGTATCCAGATTTTAGGAGTCGTGCTTAAGAAAAGGAATGGACATTATTAATATAGTATTAGATACAGCCACTCTAGGGATTGGATGATTTATCGGAGTATAATTTGCAGTAGAAAGAGGCAAGTCTTCACTAGTTTCCATTATAATATCTTTCTGCAACTTCTACAAAAACATATGTTTCATACAGGGCCATCCCTTCCAGGACCTGGAAAGGGTGCGTGCAAGCAGGGGTCATGATAAATACTTCTCTGAAGGGATGCTTCGCAATGTCTTTCAAAGTAATCTCTCAACAAGTTTTCTCTGAGCACAAGAGAGTTAAAAATAAAATAATATGTTCACGAATGTTCATTGTAATATTCTGCAATATCAAAATTTGAAAACGTGCCCATCTGCTTCATGGAAATAATATTCAGCTATTTAAAAAGACCGGGACAGATGTAGGTACCCACATGTTGGTTTGGCAGTTTGGGGAGAGGATTTACTTCAAGTAAGACAAACAAACCCCAGCAATTTCTGAATTGTGGTATATTGCATGATCTAGATCTAGTTTTGGCAAGTCTTGGTTTGTGAGTTTATATATTCATTTTTAAATAGGTTTGAGGAACATATACTAAACTCTTGGCATGAATCTTTCTGAGAAATGGAGGGAGGGATTAAGGAGCTTTTCATTTTTCCCATGTTCACTTTTGTGAAATAATAAAACCGCTCCTGGGGCGGGGTCTACCGTTCACGGAGCGCTCTCAGCACGCGGGCCGGCCGGGTGGGGAGGGGGAAGAGGAATCTGGGCTGGAGCCTCAGACGCCTCACGTGCTCTCAGGCCTCCAGCGCGGCGCTTTCCCGTGGGTAAGCGCACCTGCCCGCTCCGGGCCTGGGGGAGCGTGCACCTGCCGCCACGCACCTGCCTGCNCGCGCACCCCCGGGCACCAGCCTGCGGAGCGTGCGGCCTTGAGCAGCGCGCAGCGCGCAGGAAGCTCTCGGGCCCTCGCTCGCCTCCCCCCGAGGCTCTGGGAGCGCGCCGGGTCGCGCAGGTGCGCCTCTGGGGCGGGCTCCCCGGTGCCGCCGCGTCGCCGGGCGAAGCGCACGCTGTGAGTGCGGGTCTCCCGCCCGTAAAATGGCGAGAGGACACCCGGCCTCGCAGTCCTTTCGCGAGTCTGACAGGCAGCTGCTAGAAGAGGCCGGGCGGAGCCTGCGGGACCGCGGCCACGGCGNACTTGGCTGCCCCGTGCGGCCGCCGACGCCGGTCTCCTCTGTCCGCGTCGGTCGTCTGTGTTCACGGAGCGCCTCCATGGAGAAGTTCCCTGGCTGAGGGGCGGGCGGGGCGCCCCCCTCCCGGAGCGCAGGTGGAGCCCGGCATGGCGGCGGCCTGCGCGCCCGGCCCGGCGTCAGAGGCGCACGGGGACGTCATCCAAGTGACGGTTAAGGAAGAAGACCATGTTTGGGATCAGGAATCCTGCCTGCAGAAGACTTTGTGTCACACCAGGGAACTCTGTCGCCAGCGCTTCAGGCGCTTCTGCTACCAGGAGACCCCCGGGCCCCGCGAGGCGCTGCGCCGGCTCCGCGAGCTGTGCCGCCAGTGGCTGCGGCCCGAGACGCACAGCAAGGAGCAGATCCTGGAGCTGCTGGTGCTGGAGCAGTTCCTGACCATCCTGCCCGAGGAGCTCCAGGCCTGGGTGCGGGAGCACCACCCGGACAGCGGGGAGGAGGCGGTGACGGTGCTGGAGGATCTGGAGAGGGAGCTGGACGAACCTAGACAGCAGGTGAGGCATTGGAGGTGCCATCTTCGGTGCAGAAGTTGAGGGCATGGGTCCACACTGGTGGCTGCAGATTCTGGCCGGAGCATTATTATTTGATCACTGGTGTAGAGGAATAGATGCAGGCTTATGGGGTAACAGTTTGCATGTAAGTGACGGCGGATCCACAGAAGTAGATGATGTAACCGCGTGGGAACCTTGATCTATTGCTTACCGGTAGAAAATACACTTTATTTAGTGACTGTGAGAGTAAGCTATTATGATGCCAACTACGTTTAGCATATATGAAAACAAATCAGTATAAGAATATAAGGAATACCTTTTAGGAAAAAAATAAGAGAAGTAGCCAAATTTAATAGAAGTATCAGGGAAAGTGAATGATGAGATTTGGATTCCATAATAGGCCCTGTCACTAATTAGCTGTGTAACCTTTGGCATATCACACCTTCTCTGGGCTTTAATGTCTATTTGTACAACAAAGAGATTAATTGCATCATTTTCTAGATGGTTTTCAGTACTTGGAATTGTTGATACGTGAAATGTATTGAGCCTAGTGTTTGGTCTTTCACCCTCATGCTAGAGAGCAGGAGAGGGGTAGAGAGAAAGGGAGACACAGAATCTGAAGCAGGCTCCAGGCTCTGAGCTGTCAGCACAGAGCCCGATGTGGAGTTAAAACTCAGGAACCGTGAAATCTTGACCTGAGCTGAAGTCCGTGGCTTAACTGACTGAGCCACCCAGGCTCCCCTAGAGGTTATTTTTAAGAGACTGTCTTGCTTTTTAGGACAGTGATTTTAGAACATTATGGACATTACCAAACACCTTTCTATAATGATACGATCCATACATTTATCTGAACTCTTTAAATATGAACATTTTATGTATACAGTCTGATCCGTTAAAACACGTTTTTCTGGAAAGCAAATCTTTCATATGAGATTGATATATAAGGAATGTGTGCACGTAACACTGAAATCATGCGGACACATACCTGAATTTTCTAGCAAGTTAATGTTTCGGGCCACCACGTAGGAGCAGCCAAATGCAAGGTGTGTGGTTACAGCAGGATGCGGCATGCCGTGAAGACGTCCGCGTCCTTCTGCTTGGCTCTCCTGACCACAGTCTCTGTTTCGGAAGTGCTTATTTGCATGGTTTCCTCCCGTCTTTGTGCATTTTTTGTTAAACCTTTTTGTATGCCAGAAAACAAGCAAGCAAAGGGGTTTACAAGCACCACAAAAGCATGCTGGTGATAACATTTCTGCTAGTGCGTGTAAAAGGACAGCTTTAAAGAATTGAAGAGAAGATCAAAATTAGAGAATGCTTTGAAAAAAATGGAAGAAGCTGTGACATTGTGCAGCTGGTATAAAGGAGTCATGGCTGCATACTGCTAGGGACGGGGCTGGGAAGGAAAAGAAGGTTCTCTAGCTGGAACATCTGTTGGTGCTACCAGGGTTGCTAGGACGGGGTGTAAGGAAATGGGAAAACTGGAACGTTTGTTGAGTGTGTCCACACACTTGAACACCAACTTGAACACCAAGCAGAAGGAATCAGACGCAGCCTCTCTCAAATAAAGGGAAGTCTTACCAACATATGAAGACCTTCAGGAAAAAGCCAGCGTTCTGCAGAAGTGCCTTCATTTAGTGGAAGTAGTGGCTGGTTTGAGACTTCAGAAGTGGCCGTGCCTTCCGCAGTGTTCAGCTCTGCTGAGTGTGAGTGCGGATGGAAGTTGCCCGGTTCTCCCAGGGCTGAGAAATCTGATGGATGAAAAAGGCTGTACCCTGAATCAGATTTTAATTTTGATGCAACCAGACTGCAGTGGAAGCACATTCGCTCCAGGGCCTCCATCTCTAAGAAGGAAACACACACTCAAGGACCTGAGACCACGAAAGAGCACGGGATGTGACGCTGGGCGCCAGTGCGGGGTGGGGGGGGAGATATACAGCTAAAGGCTGCGGTGAGTCATCACATTGCCTGCCTGTGAGCCGTGAAAGGAGTTGTAAAGACCAGCTTCCTGTAGTTCTAGCAAGAGAGGCTGGTTTACAGGTAGATATTTATTGGTATTTTGAAAAACTAACTTCAAGAGGAAAAAATTATCTTCCAAAAATCTCAGCAATACACCACGTCCGCCTCCAACAGGTGCTGAGCCTTCTTCAGATTTTAAGTTCTCTTTTCCTCCAAATGCAACTTATTTACTCCCGCCCCTTGATCGGAGTGTGATTGCAGCCTTTAGAGTTTATTACTTAAGGAGAATGTTCAAGATGTTTATTGCACCTACAGGGGGTGGAATGAACACACAGCTTTTGCAGTCTGGAGTCAGTTGAACATTAAACCTGCCACCGATGTTATTGTGGAGGCCTGGAATGATGTCACAAAAGCCTGCTTGCATGGAGTGTAGCATAAAATTCTGCCCGATTTAGTTCATTATTCTAAAGGCTTTGAGCCTTCACAAGAGCTCTCCCGATCGGAGGAAGCTGTGTCACTCTTGCAGAGAAGGCTGGACTTAAGAGGTGGGACAGAGGAGCCACTGCAGCCCCACGTGGAAGGTGTCTCTGCGTAAGAGCTACAATAGGTCCTTGCTCAGGCACAAGGGCAGGGTGCGGAAGAAGGAGGTGACACGGCTCAACAAGCTGTCCCGGAAGGAGCTGCTCACTTCTGTCACCCTGTGGCTCAGGTGTGACGGAGGAGGAGGGGACAGTTCACCTCTTGGTCACTCTGTGGTTCAGGTGTGACAGGAGGAGGGGACAGCTCACCTCTCAGTCACCCTGTGGTTCAGGTGTGACGGAGGAGGAGGGGACAGTTCACCTCTTGGTCACCCTGTGGCTCAGGTGTGACGGAGGAGAAGAGGACAGTTCACCTCTCAGTCACCCTGTGGTTCAGGTGTGACAGAGGAGGAGGGGACACAATATAATGACTGAACGACTGCCATGCAGAGGGCATGGCAGGATCGTGCTTCATTCATAAGGCCCCATTTGGAGCCATGTAAGCAGCTTCTTTATGAAAAGGGAAATGTGTAACGGTATCTGTTTGTAAGTCAATGTCAAAGAAGTAAACACATGATGATGAGCCAGAACCATTATCATATTTCTTCTAAAATCACTGCATTTCTTGGAAAACGTGCAAATGCTTCTCCTCAACTTCTGATGACAGAGTCTCTACCGTTTCCTTAACCCTCTTTCCAGCACAGCACCACTTCCTGAAGAGCATTCATGTGTGGAATGTAATCATCTTTATAGTATCTTTTTGACTCTGCTTGTATTTTTACTAGAATCACCATGGTTATAGTAACGCTCTGGAGACAAGGTTGTGTGTATGTTTTCTATCCTATAACTTTATTTTCTCCATAAATCCTGTCGCTTTTGTGTTTAGTTTTGCGGAAGGCATGTGTTTTCCCCAGGTCATGTGTTATAACGTAGACGCCGGTCTTCCCTCTAGTCAGCACATCTCCTCCTTTTGTTTCACGTGAACAATATTGTTTTGCCCCCTGAAGATGCGCCTGTTTCTTTAAAATTTTCCTCTTTTAGCTTTGTTGAGAAATGTGGCCACTGGTAGGACTTGGTGTTTGGTCAGTTCTGGGTAATGTTGGTATTTGATAGATTTTCATTTGCTTCGGGGTTATAGAGACCTCCCTAGTCTTCTAGAATAGTAAGTTTGCATACGGGTTTCTCATTTTTCTTGTTTGTGTGTGATTTCTGGAAGAAGGGAAACCCCTTTGTTGCAGACAAGCCTGGCTGCCCGCTCAGGCACCCTGCTTTCAGAACGTGAGAACGTGTGGGTTCCACCGCTGCACCCTCTGCCACTTTGCTTTTACAGCAGACACGGACAGTAACAGCCCTGCTTCATAAACGAGAAAATCCTCTGTGCGTTTCTTCAGGTCGGCAAACGCAGGACCTAATGTGGTTCCTCTGTAAAGCTGACGCGGCCTGTGTGAACTTCCAGAAAATGAGGATGCTGGTGACTATGCCGTTTGGGCCTCGACAGTTGTCACAGCAGCGCCCTGCTTCTGTGTGGCAGGGGAAACCTCCCCCCCCACCCCTCCTTCATCCTTAAAGAGTGTTTGTTTGTTCATGTTGGCGGTGGACCCACCTGCCTACTTTCCCAGCTTTGCGCCTACTGGAGTTGGCAGTGCAACACAGGCCCGGCCGGGGGGGGGGGCGGCGCGCGGACTGGTTTCTGGGGAAGCCCGTGCTTGCCTTGTAAGATGGGGAAGGGGTGACTATTGTGCCTTTGCCCGCCGCCCGTCGTGCCGTAGCTGGTGTCCGGGCATGCGCAGTGCGGGCACGAGCAAGAGCCCCGGTGCGGTGAGGACAGCTGCCACCCCCCCCCACTTCTTGTCACAT
>NW_027527943.1:297032-320128 GCF_008692635.1 Crocuta crocuta
ATCTCTCATGGGTATGGCCACATTACACTATTTTACAACCAAAACTTTCTTACTAGAAAATTTAAAAAATCATATCCAGGAATCATATAGTGAAAGACAAATGACCGTCATAACGCGTTCGAGGTTAACTTCAGTTTTGTAATTTGTTCCTGCCACCCGAGTCGCACTTTTAAGTCCATGGTGGACGTCCCTCCGGACGAGTCCGGCNGGCGTGGGTGTGCGCGTGCTGGCGTGCGCGTGCGCGTGCTGGCGCGCGCGGACACAGGAGCGGGAGCGGGCACACTGTGGGGCGGGGGCAGTCGGAGACGGAGGTCTTCCGGTTCGCGTTTTAGTTGCTGTTAAGAATTGGTTGCGCTGTCTTTGCAGAACTGAGAGGATTATTTAATTGTAAGTGGCAGGTCCCCTGTCCCCCAGCTGACATATCCGCACTCCAGGACCCTGTTTTCCCTAGTTGTGGAAAGGTTTGGGCAAATTGAAATGTAGCCGTTTTATAATGCAAACCAATCTACATAGGATGTTTCTTCTTTTAAACCAGATTTCTCTTTTCTTTGCTTTGCTTTGCTTTGCTTTGCTTTGCTTTGCTTTTCTTCCTTCCTTTTACATTTTAGAGAGAGTAAGCACAAGTGGGGGGAGGGACAGAGAGAGGGAGAAAATCTTAAGCAGGCTCTATACCCAGCGAGGAGCCCAAGGTGGGGCTGATCCCATGGTCCTGGGGTCATGACCTGAGCTGAAATCAAGAGTCAGATGCTCAACCCCCTCAGCCAGCAGGTGCCCCCACATATGATGTCTTAGTCTTAAGATCAGAGAATAGAAGGGGCACCTGGGGAGGCTCAGTTGAGTGGCCGACTCTTGATCTCGACTCAGGTCATGATCTCACCATTTGTGAGATCTAGCCCTGCATTGGGCTCTGTGCTGGCAGCTCAGAGCCTGGAGTCCGCTTCAGATTCTGTGACTCCTTGTCTCTCTGCCTCTCCCCTGCTTGTGCTGTCTCTTTCTCTCTCAAAAAATAAAATAAATATTAAATTTAATTAATTTTAATTTTTTTAAAAAACACGTGAACTTCATTCTTACTGTAAGCATGAAACAATCACTGCAAAACTTGAAAAGTAGACAGTAGTCTTACTAGATACTAATCTACCGTAAAGCATCATTAGATAACATTGTGGTACTGATACATGAGTAGATGGATCAATAAAGCAATAGAAGGTACAAAAGTAGACCCAAGCGCATATGAAAATTGAGTGTACAATACATTTGCTGTCTCAAATCACGGTAAGGAAAAATGGACTTTTAAATAAATGTTGGAATAAAGGGATATAGCCATTTTGAAAAGGCACATTAAATCTATGTCTCGTACCATATACCAGAAATAATAAAGTTTAAATGTGTCAGAGATCAATATATAGAATTTAATTTTTTAAAAATTTTTGTAATGTTTTATTTCTGAGAGAGACAGCGTGAACAGGGGAGGGTCAGAAAGAGAGAGGGAGACACAGAATTCAAAACAGGCTCCAGGCTCTGAGCTAGCTGTGAGCACAGAGCCCAACGCGGGGCTCAAACCCACGAACCGTGACATCATGACCTTAGCCAAAGTTGGTTGCTTAACCGACTGAGCCACCCAGGCATGCATCTGGGAATTTACTTTGAATATACGTGTCTGCAAATAAGAGGACAACAGAGACATAGTTTTTCATTGCAGCTGTTTGTAAAAGCAAAGTATTACAAGCAATCTAAATGCTGGTCCATATAGAATGAATAAACTGTGGTGCATGAATATAATGTGGGACCATGTACATAAAAATGAAGAAGATATCTATGAACTGGTATGAGATGATTTCCAGAGAATATTCTTCTAGTAAGCGAAAAAAGGAAGGTGTGAACTACTATATAGAGGTATAAAAAAGTATATACACATTTGCATTAAATTTGTGTATATTATATATACACATATATAAGTGTAAATATTGGTGTATATGTGTGTGTATGTATATGTATATGTTTTACTTATTTTTGCAAAAATTAACAGAGTAAACCATCAACAACCAAAATGGTTTCTTATGGGAGTGGAGGGGGAGTAGAATATGAGCAAAACTTCTCTGAATATATATTTTGATTTTTGGGGGTGCCTGAGTGGCTCAGTCAGTTAAGTATTGAATGCTTGATTTTGGCTCAGGCCCTGATCTCATGGTTTGTGGGATTGATTCCCACGTTGGGCTCTGAGCTGATAGCACAGAGCCTGCTTGGGATTCTCTCTCTCCCTCTCTCTCTGCCCCTCCTCCCTCTCAAAATTAATTAATTAAAAACTTTAAAAAACTATGTGTTTTTATCTTTTATACCTTTAAATGTTTTAAATTGTTTTAATGTTTATTATTTTTGAGAGAGACAGAGCAAGCAGGGGAGGGGCAGAGAGAGAGGGAGACACAGAATCTGAAATAGGCTCCAGGCTCTGAGGTGCCAGCACAGAGCCCGACGCGGGGTTCGAACCCACAGACCGCGAAATAATGACCTGAACTGGAGTCGGCCGCTTAGCCGACAGAGCCACCCAGGCGCCCTTAAATGTTTTAAATATTTAAAAAGCAATGTTAAGGGACCCTTGGGTGGCTCAGTTGGTTATGCATCCCACTTTAGCTCAGGTCATGATCTCACAGTTAATGAGTTCAAGCCCTGCGACGAGCTCTATACTTAACAGCTCAGAGCCTGGAGCCTGTTTCTGATTCTGTGTCTCCCTCTCTCTCTGCCCCTCCTCCACGTTCTCGCTCTGTCTAAAAAAATGAAAAATAAAACGTTAAAATTTTTTTTAATAAAAAGCAATGTTAAATTCAAAGCGATTAAACACAGAAACAGGTGAACTCAACTGTATATCGAATTATTAACAATAACAGCAAAAACACAATTCAGGTGATTTGAACACAGTATTCTGACCATATGCTCTTAGTGGAATACTGTGTGTGGACCCATAAAGCTGTGAAGATACTGGTTTCACATAGTAGGTGTATTGTTGGAAATGTTCTACAACACAAAGCATTGTGATCCTGAAACTGCTCTGTGCTTATTGTAGGTAAAGGCAAATGAGTAAAGATGAACATTGTATTGAACTAAGTTTTTGTTTCACTGTGGGAGAAGGTATATATTCAAATGGAATATGGAAAGATGAAGCAAATCTTACCAGTGTTGAGATTGAATTGAATTCATGATACTCTATCAGTTTATTTAGCAGCTGTACCATGAGAGTGCCTGGAGGCGTGAGGCACCAGTGACAATGAGCCTCCCTGGTACTCAGTCTCTGTTACCAATGCTGTTGCTCCAAAGTGAATCTAGACTTCTTGGAAAAACAGCTGAAACTAGACCTGGGACAGGGAAAATACAATGCGATCCTTGCGTCTATTATTCTGGGAAAATGGATGTGCTAAAAACAAAAAATAAAAAACAAAAAACTAGTGGGGTCATATCCAAAGGATGCAGGAGCCTGGTCAAAGGGGCTCTAGGGACCAAATGGGAGACATTTGGAGATCAAGGTGAGTAAGGATGGAATGGATTACAAAATAAGTCTATAGTGATATTCAAAGAGAGTGAAAGCTCTTTACAGAAAATGGTTAGCTAATAAATGTAGAAGGAAATATAAAGGCAGCCAGTCACCATTTTGCAACCCCTAGTATAAAAAATGATTCAAGGAAAAATCATCAATGAATGCTAAAACCATTGGGGAATAAGCTTTTTATGTAGATGCACAATCTTACCGCATCACTGACTTAGTAATTACAGTGGGAAAATGAATGGATAGATCTGGCAATCACTACCTTAACCAAGTGATCAAATTTTGCATTACCGATAATGAAATAAATTGATAGCATGTACCCTGTGACATGACACTGTAAGTACACATCACTTACATAGTAGTTTTCCAAAAATTATTCACCAGAATCTGTTTGTGAAGAAATAAGACAAATCTCTGACGTGGGGTATTCTATAACTGGGGGGTCTGACTTTACAAAATTGAATGTCATAAAAAAGATTTATGTTTTTTTTAGATTAAAAGAAGCAAAAGATATGTATAAATATTGTTTCATGGACTTAAAACCATAAAATATGTTTTGGGGACAATTAGGGAAATTTAATTATCAACCATATATGAGATGGTTAGTATAAGGGGCAGATAATGTTTTCTTTTTCCCCATGCATAACACTGGGCCAATGTTTTCCACATCAATTCTTTTTTTTTTTTTTTTTTGGTGTTTTATTTATTTCTAGGAGAGAGAGAGAGACAGCGTGAGCAGGGGAGGGTCAGAGAGAGAGGGAGTGACAGACTCTGAAACAGGCTCCAGGCTGTGTGCAGTCAGCACAGAGCCCGACGCAGCACAGAGCCCATGGGCTCGAACCCACGAACCGCGAGATCATGACCTAAGTGAAAGTCGGACGCTTAACCGACTAAGCCACCCAGGCGCCCTTCCACATCGATTCTAAAACAACTGTCAGATTCCTTTCTGGGTGAAATGGTCCTTATCAGATAATTTGCATAACTCCCACTCCAAAGATTTATTTTTAATTGCTTACATTGAAACCCATTTACAATTTTCTTTTAATTGTCAAAATTTAGGGAGGATTCATTTAATGTGTTTGTGTTGTTATTTCCCCCAAACCGAAACCACAGGGATGAGTATCAGCTTCTGTCCAATGGAGAAAGTTTCTGTTGTATGGCTCTGCTTTATTAGTCCCAGCACTTAAAAAAAAAAAATCTGTCCTTATTCTGTCTTGGCACTTGTCTTAAGAATTCAATGAAGGGGCACCTGAGGGGCTCAGTTGGTTAAATGTCTGACTTTGACTTGGGTCATGATCTTGCAGTTCATGAGTTCAAGCCCTGCGTTGGGCTCTGTGCTCACAGCTCAGAGCCTGGAGCCTGCTTCATATTCTGTGTCTCCTTCTCTCTCTGCCTCTCCCCTGCTCACACTGTCTCACTTTCTCAAAAATAAAGAAACATTAAAAAGAAATTTTTAAAAGTTCAATGAAGACTTTTTTTCTTCTTTCATTCTATTTCTGTAGGAGAATGTTCTGAGGTTTAGCTCTGCTTTGTGCAGTGATCACCTATATTCATTTCCAGATGTATCAATTTGTCCCCAGGTCCCACAGGGCAGAGATGGGCCGGAAATTCCTATGGAGGAAAGGAGTCCCCTGGAAGCAGCAGAGGAGTGCTTGGGTGCCCAGCTCCTGTCTGTGGAAGGTAGAATGGAATGTGACTCTCCAGAGCCACGCCCACTGCAAGACAATGGTGAGGAGGTTTATTTAGTCTAGCAGGAGGGTGGGATTTGGGAGCGGGAAGGGTCTGCTCATGAAAAGCTATGAAATCTCATCCATTGCAGCCTTACTGAGTTCAGCGGAGGGCAGGTCAGCCAGCGTCGTGTGACACTATTAAAGGAGTTAAGCAGCCAGGTGATAATGTAAGAAATCGTTGAATACAAGATTTTCGATAGATATTTTCCAATGGAATTACATCCCTATGGATAAATCAGAGGAGCCTCGGTCCCGAGACGCTGAGCACGGGTCCGATTTCTAAAGCCTCTGCCCCAGTTTTTGTCGCACATGATGTTTAAGGCTTGGAAATACTGCTCAGAAATTCTACTAAAGAAAATGGGATTTCTGAAGTCTGTGCCCCTCAGCATTTCAAGGACTGTTAATAGGATTAGTGTGGCGGAGGCAAGGGCACAGGCTGGCTGCTTCTGTCTTTCCCACAAGTCTCAGGTATCGGCCATATGTGTTACCTCTCGTAGCACCCTAACAACTCCCGGCCTGTCCTACGCCTGCTGGCAGCCTCCCCACTCCTGGAGCGCGTGTTCTCCTGGTTCTCCTTCACGGTGCCTAATATTCCTCATCTCCCCAAATTCATCTTGTCCACCCTCCTCTTCTCCTCACGGCTCCACAGCGTGACACAAAATGTATTTGCGTGGAAAGAAATGCTATCTATACGGTGGCCTTTTCAGTCACATTGTGAGACGTTGAAACATATGCCCCAAATATTGCTGTAACAGTGAACTTGACTTAATAGAACAAAATGTGGTATAGTCTGGGTCTTTAAAAAAAAAAATCTATTACTGGGGCACGTGACTGGCTCAGATCAGAACTTTTTGTTCCTCACTTGGGTTCTTCATTTACCTTCTATTTCTCCAAGGCTGGACCCCCTGACCAAAACGGTGTTCCCCCAACTTGTGTCCCACAGCCTGTATTTCTACCCCAAGCTCTAGTGACTGCTTGGCAATGTAGATATTTTAAATGATATTCCCAAATATCCTAAATAATTTTTTTCTTTATATTTTAGGGTCATTTTTGTGGCTTTCCATGATGTCTCACAGTGTGGGTGATGATAACCCCAGTAGCTTAGACACTAATGAGCCAGAAATTGAACCAGAAAACATGAGAGAGAAGTTCTTCAGGAGCTTAGCAGTGTTGCTGGAAAACAAAAGTAATAATACCAAGATATTTTCCAAAGCAAAGTACTGTCAGTTAATTCAGGAAGTTAAAGAGGCTAAAGCAAAGGCAAGAAAGGAATCTGTTGACTACCGTCGCTTAGCGAGGTTTGATGTGATCCTTGTGCAAGGAAATGAGAAGCTTATTGAGGCTCTAAATGGGGAAACAGATAAAGTTCGGTATTACTTGCATAGCGAGGAGCTATTTGACATTCTGCACCACACACATCTCAGCATTGGGCACGGTGGACGTACTCGCATGGAAAAGGAGCTACAAGCAAAATACAAGAACATCACAAAAGAAGTTATAATGCTGTACCTGACACTCTGCAGACCTTGCCAACAGAAACATTCGAAACTCAAGAAAGTTCTAACATCGAACCCAATTAAGGAAGTTAATTCAAGATGCCAGGTGGATCTTATAGACATGCAATTAAATCCTGATGGGGAGTATAAGTTTATTATGCATTATCAAGACCTTCGTACAAAGTTGAGTTTTTTGCGGTCACTAAAATCTAAAAGGCCTAAGGAAGTGGCACATGCTCTTTTAGATATTTTTACAATTATCGGAGCACCCAGTGTCCTACAATCTGACAGTGGGAGGGAATTTTCAAGCCAGATTGTCAATGAACTCAGTAATATTTGGCCAGAGTTGAAAATTGTCCACGGGAAGCCTCAGCCCTGTCAAAGCTACAGTTCTATGAACCAGGCTAATGAGGATATCCAAAATAGGATTATCTCCTGGATGCAAGCTAACAATTCATCACACTGGGCCGAGTTTTTGTGGTTCATTCAGATGATCCAAAATCAGCCCTATCACAGAAGCATGCAACTGAATCCATTTGAAGTCACCTTCAGCTCTGAAGCTAAACCAGGCCTCTGTCACCCTCAGTTAACCGAGGAACTCATTGCCAGCCCGAATCCAGAAAATGAATTTGAACCAGGCGACAAAGAATTAGAGAATCCACTGGGGGCACAGTATGAAGAAAGCATTGAGACTGGAACCGATAGTAGTGATATTGAAGAGAATCTTTCTATTACTCCTATGGTGGCTGTGAAAAACCCACCTGAAAGCAGATTAAAATTTTTATCCTGTGTAGTTTGTGGAAAAGAATGCTCAGAAGCTAATAGTTGCATATCATGTGATGGAAGTGTCCATGCAGGCTGTGGGGTGCCCTCCCCACATGAGACCGCAGGCTGCCATCACAGAATAACGTGCAATCTTTGCCATGAGGCCACCACAATGAAAAGGAAACATGATGAGACCCAAAGAAATTTGACTGGTCAACCTTCCAAAATGCTAAAGCTGTCAGAGACCCCATTTTCATCAGACAAAGTAGGGGATTGGGTAAGAGTTTGAGTACCTGCTGTAGATGAAAGTGGGGGAAGAGCTTCATTACTTTTCACTGTGCTCATGATGAGTGAGAATGTTTGGCAGCATATATACTAAATAAAGCACAAGGTGGTCAACTTGGATTTGTTTTCTCCAGAGAAAAGCCCATTACTTCTAATTCCCCCCCAACCCTGTTATTAGGTTGGAAGTTATAACCTTGAATGCTGCTTTATTTGTTGTGTAGAGTGATGAGAGTCTCTTTCACTCCATCCTGGTGTCTGGAATTCCTTGGAGGGATAAAAAAGCTAAGATCTGGGGGGTAAATGGTGTGTGTGAGGGTGTGTTTCTGCGGGAGGATGAACGTGGGAAACGCTGAACTTACTGTTACCTTGGGCAGAGAGCTGAACTGAGAAAGGGCTTCTCGGGTCAAGTGAAGTAGTGAGGAAAGGGAAGAGATGGCAAGTTGGATTGCGAGATACGGGTTTATATTGAGGAAAAGTTCAGTTTTCAGATTTAAATGGAGAACATGAGATAAAAGGCCAAAGAGCTTTATTTTAAATCTGTAGGTTTCATAAAGTAGAATTAATGTGCGTTGAGTGTAGAATTTTGAAATACAGGGGCTGTATCTGATTTGATTTGGGCCGGTGGTACCTGAGTGTGATCTTCTGATCAGTACTGGTCTGCAAACTTTGTACCAGTGTACAGTGAGGCAAGTGTACTACTCAGGAGTATTTAGGAATTTGCCACACTTTGCACTGCTGTAGCGCCCGGCACGTGACTACTGAACTCGCGTTTCTGAATAGAACGCTGGCCGCTGTGGGTGCTGTTCACGCGCAGGGCGAGTCGCGTGCCAGCGCTTGCACAGCACTCAGGCAGCTACAGTGCGTGATATTTTATGGCTAGTTTGCTGTAACTCAGGAAAATGTAAGCAGTTATTTATCTCTGTAACTTCATTTTAAAACCATTTTTAGGGGCGCCTGGGTAGCTTAGTTGGTTGAGCATCCGACTTTCGCTTAGGTCATGATCTCACAGTTCGTGGGTTCGGGCCCCGCGTCGGGCTCTGTGCTGACTGCCAGCTCAGAGCCTGGAGCCTGCTTCAGTCTGTGACTCCCTCTCTCTCTGACCCTCCCCTGCTCACGCTGTCTCTCTCTCTCTCTCCTAGAAATAAAGAAAACATTAAAAATTAAAAAAAAAAAAACACAAAAACCCCCATTTTTAAATTTTTAATCAAACCTAGTTTTTAATTTGTAGCTTAGCATTATTAGATAAAGGAGGAAAGTAACATGTTTATTTTTAATCCTGATTTGCAGATGGCGAAACAAGCTTCACTGGACTTGTTTGTCAAGAAAAAACATAGCCTTTCTGAACCCGGCGGCAGGAGTAGAAGAAACGGTAAAGATGGACGTCAGGAAGTGAAAGGGAGAAGAGTTCACACAGGTTTCACTCGGAAATATGACCCCTCGTACATCGAGTTTGGGTTTATAGCTGTAATCGATGGTGAAGTGCTGAAGCCACAGTGTATCATTTGTGGAGATATACTGGCTAATGAAGCAATGAAACCATCAAAACTTAAGCGGCATTTATATTCAAAACATAAAGAAATGAGTTCACAACCGAAAGAATTCTTTGAGAGGAAGAGTAGTGAACTAAAGAGCCCGCCGAAGCAGGTGCTCAGTGTTTCTCATGTAAACGTCAGTGCCCTGCGGGCTTCCTACAAGGTAGCGCTGCCGGTGGCCAAGTCCAAGACGCCCTACACGATTGCGGAGACGCTGGTGAAAGACTGCATCAAGGAGGTCTGCCTGGAGATGCTGGGGGAGTCGGCCGCCAAGAAGGTGGCCCAGGTGCCCCTGTCCAATGACACCATCGCCCGGCGCATTCAGGAGCTGGCCAGTGACATGGAGGACCAGCTCATAGAGCAAGTGAAAGAAGCCAAGTACTTCTCACTACAGCTGGACGAGTGCAGAGATATCGCCAACATGATGGTACTTCTGGTGTACGTGCGGTTTGAACACGATGACGACATAAAGGAAGAATTCTTCTTTTCGGCCTCTTTACCAACAAACACAACTAGTTCAGAACTGTGTGAAGCTGTGAAGAATTACGTCGTCAACAAGTGTGGTCTGGAATTTCAGTTTTGTGTGGGCGTGTGTTCTGACGGGGCAGCCTCGATGACAGGGAGACGTTCGGAGGTGGTGGCCCAGATTAAGGAACTTGCGCCCGAGTGTAAAATAACACATTGCTTCATTCATCGAGAGGGTCTGGCCATGAAAAAGGTATCAGCTGAACTAAATAGTGTGCTTACTGACACAGTAAAAATTGTGAATTATGTGAAATCTAATGCGTTAAATTCGAGATTGTTCTCTCTGTTGTGTGACAATATGGAAGCGGATCACAAGCAGCTGTTACTGCATGCAGAGACGCGGTGGTTATCACGGGGGAAAGTTCTGTCGAGAATGTTCGAAATACGAAATGAACTCTTGGTGTTTCTGCAAAGCAAGAAACCAGTTTGGTCCCAACTTTTTAAAGACGTGAATTGGACAGCCAGACTAGCTTATTTATCTGATATCTTCAGTATTTTTAATGATCTTAACGTTTCCATGCAAGGGAAGAACGCAACCTGTTTTTCAATGGCTGATAAGATTGAAGGACAAAAACAAAAGTTAGAAGCTTGGAGAAACAGAGTTTCTGCGAATTGTTATGACATGTTCCATAATTTAACAACAGTTATCCATGAAGTAGGTAATGACCTTGATATTGCCCATCTGCAAAAAGTTATCAATGAACATCTTACTAATTTGTTGGATTGTTTTGAATTGTATTTTCCATTAAAAGAAGATCCACGCATAGGGAACTCATGGATCCAAAATCCATTCCTCTCATCAAAAGATAACTTAAATTTAACGGTCACCCTGCAGGATAACTTGTTGAAGCTGGCCGCTGATGAAGGACTGAAAATGAATTTTGAAAATACAGCATCACTTCCTTCATTTTGGATAAAAGTTAAAAATGAGTATCCTCAGCTTGCTGAGGTTGCTTTAAAATCCCTACTTCTGTTCCCCTCAACGTCCTTGTGCGAGACCGGGTTCTCTACTTTAAGTGTTATTAAAACGAAGCACAGAAACAGTTTGAATATACATTATCCCCTGAGAGTAGCGTTGTCATCCATCCAGCCCAGGTTAGACAAACTAACAAGCAAGAAGCAAGCTCACTTATCACATTAAAGACTTGAAGGTATTCTGTCAAAGTGTGCACATACACATTACAGAATATGAAAGTTATGATTAAAATAGCAATTCTCTATATAAATTGCCTATATGTACACTTTCAGTTACATGTACAGTTTTTATAATTCTTTTATCTTGTTCTATTTATTAAAATGTAATTTTAAATCTGTCGCTTCTAATATTAAAAAGATTTTCATTTTGTATGCCTTTGTTATTGTTGTATTTCATTAGGATATGAAGATTTTAGGACGAATTTAGGATGGCAGTGATTTCTCTGAAACGACAGATTAGATCAATGAAGGGAAGTGAATTCGAGTCTGGAATTGGAATCTGGGTGGTCAGGTGGGAAGCTGATGTTAAGTTTCCTTTGTTGCTGCATGTTTACACGCCGTGTTTATGTGGCTGAGCCCAGGGAAACACCATGTGATGGTGTCATGACTTTGGATTCATATTGATAAATTCTGACCTCATAGCGGTGGGGGATTGGGCCATAGTGATGAGTTTAGGTCAGGCACAGAGTTTTGGATTTCGCTTGAGCTGATTGCTGTTGAAATTCTGTGGGACAGAGCCAGGTATGACGAGCTCTTCAGGTAGATTTAATACCCTCTCCTGTATGGAGATAATTCTGAAAAATGGCACACATATCTGCCCTCACTCAGAATTACTGAAAACAGACTATTAGCACAAGGCAGTTTCTTTAGGGTAAAAACATGCCAAGATCCTTGAAGAAAACGAGTCTTTTCCTAGACAGAGAAACAACATAACAGTAAGTACTTATTTTCAAAGAAAAGTTAACATTGAAAGTTGAAGAAGGTAAGGGTATGTAGTCATACGAAATGTCACTAATATTTTACTGATTGAAAAGTTCCATTTTAGAAAGTGTAGGAAACATTTTTCATGTTCAATTCTGAAACTTGAGTAGGATTATATTTTAGTGTGTGTGTTTAATAAAATCGTAACAGCTTTTCAAAAAAAATGGTGGTGGATAGATGTATGCAGCAGTGGTTCAGTTTCATCCACCTACATCTTATGTGTCCTCTCTCCTATCTGACTATATTTTGGAACTAAGGGACTTACATTTTTTAAATTTTACCATTTGTTTTATTGATTGAATAAAGTATTGTGCTTCCAGTTTTCAATTTTATAAAGCAATATATGTGTGGTGATTTTATATTTCTATAAATGCCTCAAGTGTTTGGGAGAAAATACACTGATGGACATAAGGAATACATTTTAAAAGAGAACTAAGTCCTCTTATTTTATCTGTAAGAAATATGAGGTATTGGACATCTGAGAACAGAATTAGAATCAAATGGACAAAGATTTTTGGTGTGATTTTTGGCCTTGGATATTTTCTTTAGATGGCTCCCTATTTCTCCTGCAAGTGACTCACTACCGGGAGGCTGAATCACTTTACCTTTACCTTTTAAACATTTAGGAATATTTGACTTTCCTCTGTTCCCTCCTCCCTGTGTTTTATTATCTTGCTATACATTTTTTAAAATTCAATAGCTGTATTGAGGTACAGTTTACATGAAATCTTAACATGAATTGGATGACTAGTGAGTCTGTAAGTCATGTGATCTTTTTTCCCGTTTTCTGCTTGTTTTGCAGTGAGTTCACACATCTATAGGCATGTGGTGTAGACATGTGGTGTATGCACACACCATGAAGGTAGTTGCATATTTTCTTGTGTGCGCATAGGACTATTTGTGCTTGCTTCCATTCATTGTTTATGTATGTGCTGTTTTTTAGTTGTGTTTATACTTATTGATGTATAACAGGATGTGGTGTTGGACTTTTCCCGTTACTCAAAGAATGGCAACTACAGAGGCTCAAGGAGATGCTAAGTGCCTCTGATTCTAAAGACATGTTAGCATGAGGGGTGCCTGGGTTGCTCATTCGGTGACTTCTGCTCAGGTCGTGATCTCACAGTTTGTAAATTCAAACCCCACGTCGGGCTCTGTGCTCACAGCTCAGAGCCTGAAGCCTGCTTCAGATTCTGTGTGTGTGTGTCTCTCTCCATCCCCCACCGGTGCTCTCTCTCTCTCTAAAAAATAATTTTTTTAATTTAAACATTAAAAAAAATTTTTAATTAAAAAACAAAAATGTTAGCATGAGTAGACCCAGAAACCTGCCCTTCACGCTCACAGCACACAGACTGCTTTCTGCCAGGAAGTCACTTGTAAGTGATGCTTCAGGAGAGGAGCCCTGTGTTTCACTCCCAGACTGGGCGTTGGGTTGGGGGAGGGGGGAGCGGGGTGCTGGGGGGCTGAGCAGGAAAAAGAGGTTGGAGAGGATGGTTAGACCTGCGGTAGATCAGCTCACGATCCCACAGTTTGGGGTGACAAAGGGATGCAGGTTCCCTGTGGGTCAGGTGACCTCGAGGAGTGTAAGTCTGAGCCCTCAGCAGTGACCCACCCCGGGGAGCGGTCCTGCAGAGGAGAGCCCGGCGACAGTTGCAGCTGCTGGGGGCGGAGGAGATGAAAGAGGTCAAGCTGAAGGTCAGTTCTCTTTCTATACATGTATTTGTGGGCACAGCCCCCACAAATGCCCTGAAAAATCTCATGCTCCCCACGAGACAGCTAGGATCCCAGGGTCAGATCAGAGAGCAGGTTACCAATGGACACTGCGTGTGTGTGTCGCGGGCGGGGACGGGGGTGCGCGCGGACACACTTCAACATCTTTCCACGAACCTGGCCTCCTAGCGAGGTTTACTGTCATGAGCGGGGCTGAGCTGGGGGAGGCAGGTTAGAAGAGGGTGTGCCGTTGACAGCTGCCCCGATTCGGAGGGCCTGCTCCCTCTCAGCTCTGGTGGCGACAAGCCCAAAACACCCAAGGCGGGGCTTTGTGCGGGGCGGGGTGTGCGGAGGGATAAGCTGAGGGGTATTTGGGGTGCAGTGCTGGCCCTGGGCCTCCGTCCCGGGCTGGCCGCTCTGAGGATGTTGCAGACACCCGGGGGGATCTTGAGTCGGGTTAGGAAGTGCCCTGTGTGGCGTTGCTGTGTCCCTCCCGCAGGGGGTCCGCTAGGAACTGACGGCCTGGAGGAGGGAACGGCGCGCTCCTGGGTGCCCCTGAGTAATGGCTTCCAGAATGTCTTTTCCGGTGTTCACACCGAAATAGAAAGATTATTGTGAGAGCTCCAAGCACGATAGAAATTATTATGATGAGGAAATAAAACATGCATTTACTGGCTCAAAAACATACTGTGTGCTTTGTATTCTGATAAACTTGTGTTAAGTTGAAGACAACCAATTTATTATTATTTCTTATTGATTGATACAGTTATGGTTTTAATTAAGCCTTATGTTCATTTAAAATGTAAAAATGGGGGGCCCCTGGGTGGCTCAGTCCGTTAGGCGTCCGACTTCGGCTCAGGTCATGATCTCACGGTTTGCGGATTTGAGCCCCGCATGGGGCTCTATCCTGACAGCTCAGATTCTATGTCTCCCTCTCTCTCTGCCCCTCCCCCACTCATGTTCTGTCTCTCTGTCTCAAAAATAAATAAACTACAAAAAAATAAAATAAAATGTAAAAATAGAAAGAGCATGAGGCCATTATGGACTGTATGACTTTTAAGAGTGTGATTAGGATCATGATGTGCTTTATCTTAGTAAACACAAGTTAATTTCTGACTGAAATTTCTTTTGCATCTTTAGGAGGGAAATTTTTCCAAACTACCGTTTTCCCATCTGAAAGGTTTCTCCTAGTTAACTTGGGGAGCCAAGAGTGAACTCCCAGTGAGCAGAGTATGAGGGCTTGTGGGGTGCTGTCGGCCAGAGAGGAGGCCAGACATGAGGAGGCCGCACAACAGAAGCCGGTTCACAAAGACAAACCCAGGTAAGGAGCGTAGGCTCATCCGGGAGACACAGGGAAGCACTGAAGGGATCATAAATAGAAGGTGACCTGAATTTCAGTTTAGCAAGATTTCTCTGCCTGCAGTGTGGGAAGTAAACCACAGAGCGAGAGCAAGGCCATGAGTCCTGTGTGATCGATCCCAGAGATAGTGGTGTAGTTGGGGACATGTCACTAAGGATGAAAGCAAAGGGACATATTTGAAAGGCTCAGTGTTATAAAGGTGCCAGTTTCCAATCCTACTGAATATACCAATAGAGGTTTTATGCAATATAACAAGTATCTATATATATAAGAGCAAAAGATCAGACTGGCTAAGAACATTAAAAAAAAAGAGGTGAGAAAACTTGCTTATTCTCACCTCAAACATGAAATTTTATTATAAAGCTATAGTGTGTGAGACACGGTAGTACGCAGACAGAGACAGACAAATAAACCACTATGGTGTAGTAGGGTTCCCAGAAGCAATCCCACCGATATATGGAAAACTGATACGATAGGACTATTTCCACTCAGTGGAGAAAAGAAAAAACTGACTATCCATTTGAGAGAATATGAAATTGGATCCCTGCATTAAAGACTTAAATGTGAAACACAACGCTGTAAAACTTTAAAATAAGTTATTATTCAGTAAATTTGAAGATGTCAGTGCCCTGCAGTCTTACCACATCCATTGTTGGTTATATGTGGGGCACTGGAGGAGCCACGCGTCTGGATGGTTATGACATCAGAGCATATAAAAAGCCCAAGTGGGAAACAACCCAAATGTCCACTCACAGAATACAATGTACTATGTTATTCAGCAGCAATATTGTAGTAGTTAAGATTGCATCATCACTGACAGAATTGGGGAGATGTGATGAAATATATATATGTCAAAATTCATCAAAATTATGTGATTCAAATGGGTGCATTTTATTGTATGTATGGTATACCTCAATAAAGCTTACTTCAAAAGGCATGTGACCTGGGGGTGCCTGAGTGGCTCATGTGGTTGAGCATCTCTTGATCTGAGATCAGGTCTTGATCTCAGGGTCTTGAGTTCAAGCCCTGTGTTGGGTTCTATGATGAGCATGAAACCTACTCATATGTGGAATTTAAGAAACAAAACAGATGAACATAGGGGAAGGGAAAGAAAAATGAGACAAAAACAGAGAGGGAGGCAGACCATAAGAGACTCTTTTTTTTTTTTTAATTTTTTTTAATGTTNGCGAAAGTCGGACGCCCAACCGACTAAGCCACCCAGGCGCCCCAAGAGAGACTCTTAAATACAGAGAACAAACTTGCTGGGAGGTGGGGAGATGGTGGGGGGAATGGGCTAGATGGGGGATGGGCATCGAGGAGGGCACTTGTGATGAGCACTGGGTGTTGTATGTAAGTGATGAATCACTAAATTCTGCTCCTGAAGCCAAGACCACACTGTGTGTTAACTAACTTGGATTTAAATTTTTTTTAAAAAGTGACCTATAATTATACACATCAACATGGGTTAAATTTAGAACATAATATTGAAAGAGAAAGCAAAGTTGCAGAAGAATACTGAAGTGTTGTTGCATTTCCNGAAAACCAAACAACACAAATAAGAGATACGATATGGTAAAGATGTAAAGAAAAGAAAACGCTACAAAATATGAAAACGGAGTTTCTGTCAGAGGCGCCCTGTGTTGGGTGGGCGGGAAGGAGGAGGGTGGGGAGTCCGGAGCCCGGGGACTCCGGGAGGACCACTCTGGTCATGATTTGTTTCTCAACGTGGGTGGTAAATACAGCAGTGTTCAAAGTACTGGATTTTTTAAAAAGCCTTGTACATGAGCTATAAACTTTGATATCTTTTTAAAGTTTAAGGTACAAAGTAGTTGATAGAATATAATAAATGTGACAAAAGTGATGCTGAAGACAGGATGAAAAGATGCTAAGAAGGAAAATTATGAAAGAACAGACATTATGAAAGAAAGACCGAGAATCTCCAACATCCGTTTATAAGAAAAGAATTGAGAGAAGGGGCAGTGAGGGATCTTTGAAGAGATGAAGCATAAGAATATTCTAGAATTGGGAATGGCCTGAGCCCTCAAAACCAAGCTACAAAACCAGCCCAAAGCCAGATAAATAAAACTAAATTTATACAGAGATCCATCATAATGAAAAAATATATTAAAAGCAACTAGGGATTTAACAATAATAACTAAATAAAATTGACTTAGGGTAGGTTTTTCAACAGCCATAACAGAAGCCAGAAAAAGCTGAAAAACGTTTTTCAAAGAGCTGGGGGGAAAACTGTCACCCTAAGATAGATGAAAGCCGTGAGAAGAGTATAGACATAACCACACACGTCAGGAGAGACACGGCACCAACAAACTCTCAATTAAAAAAAAAACAACAACTATTAAAGACATAACTAAGAAAGAATAAAATTAAACCATGAAGAAAAACTAAGCTCAACAAGGAATGATAAGCAAAGAAAATAATAAACATCTGGGAAATCTAGATAAACATTTACTGTAAGATAATTTAGCACTAATGTGTAATTATTGGGGTTAAAACAAGAAGAAGCTTAAAATGCTGAATAACAAGTAAGTTGGGCAGAGCAGAATGCTGAGAATTGTTTTTTTTTTTTAACATATGTAAGGAACAGACCCAATTTTCCTTAATTTCTATCCAACAAATACAATTTCCTAGTGACAAGATATTTCAGTGAATGTCCTAATGGCAATTACTATTAAAATCTGTGAACTTGATAGGAGAGCTTCTTGTTCATCTGAGCAAATAAAGTAGCCAGAAATGCAAATTTATGACGGCAGGATGGAGATCTGCATGTATCTAACCTACTCTGATTGTAACCCATCTGTGTTTTCTGTACCTGTGTGGTGATTGGCACGTTAATATGCCCAATCTTTCTTCACAACAAAGAATGGCGACTTTATCTTATCAAGAGCACTTAGTCAACTCTCACCTTTTCTAAGATTTCTGTGTCATTACAAATAACTCCTACTGATCTGACTTTGCCTTGCTCCTGTTCAGTCTATTCTCAACAGCCAGAGAGATACTCTGTAGTGTAGATTAAATGTAGTGTAGATTAAATTCTATCACTCAGCTCAACACCCTCCTTGGCTTCCCAGCTCATTCCAAGTAAAATGCAAACCTTACAGCAGCTTGGACTCTTATATGATCCATCCTTCTCTGTCCTGGTTTCCTATTCTCTCCTTTCCCACTAGAATATGGTAGGCATGAGAGGATATTTTTTTTTTTAACATTTATTTATTTTGAGAGAGATTGGGGGGGGGAGCAGAGAGAGAAGGAGACAGAATCCAAAGCAGGCTCCAGGCTCCAAGGTGTCACCACAGAGCCCCACACAGGCTCGAACTCACGAACCATGAGATCATGGCCTGAGCCAAAGTCAGACACTCAACCAAATGAGCCACCCAGGCACCCCAAGAATATGAGGGTTTTTTTAAAATGTTTTATTTATTTTTTAGAGAGAGAAAGAGAAGCATGAGTAGGGGAGGATCAGAGAAAGAGGGAGACACAGAATCCGAAGACAGGCTCCAGGCTCTGAGCTAGCTGTCACGAACCATGAGATCACGACCTGAGCCAAGTCAGACGCTCAACTGACTGAGGCACCCACGCGCCCCAAGAATATGAGGTTTTTAATCTATTTTGTTTCTTGCTGTATCACCATGACCTAGAAAAATACCTAGCACGTGGTAATGTTCAATAAATATTTGGTGAATAAATGAACAAATAGAAGTCAATTTGGGGACTCAGGATTGCATTAATATTTTGCATTGTAACAAATGGTAATATTACTTCCACTTATGATAATTTGCCTTATATTTTCCATGCACAAATTGCCTTCATAAGTCAAGGGAAGATTGTATCATAAAAATGATATTTCAAAAGAGGAAGTAAAAATTCCCTCTGGGATAGGAAGCTAACTCTTTGGAACAAATAAAGGCCTTTATTTCAGTACTTTCACCAAAATATAAATCCTGGATATATTATTGTTTAAATATACTTTTTAAGTGTTAGGGTAAATTTAGGAGCTTGTGGATTCGAGTTTGCTGTCGGGCTCTGTGCTAACAGCTAACTCAGAGCCTGGAGCCTGTCTTCAGATTCTGTAACTCCCTCTTTCTCTGACCCTCCCCTGCTCATGCTGTCTCTATCTCTCTCTCAAAAATAAATTTTAAAAAAACATTTAAAAAAAGTGTTAGGGTAAATTTAGATGATAATTATATAATAGTGTGAGGGAAAGTCATCAAAGAATGACTCCCAGGAAAGTTACCATAAAGAAGAAAGTGTTGGATTTAACCCCATTGAAAATTTATAATTCTATTTTGAAACAAGCTATTAATAAATATAAAAAATTAGTAGCTGGGAATACATTTTGAATACATAGTAGATAAATACACTTGGTCTATTGTAGGTTTGATGGTGATCTTTTGAATAAATAAGAAAAGTGTTAAACAGCATAAACAAAGATATGGATCAAGGATCCCAGTGGCTTAAAGTAAGACATTTTCTCATCACATGTCTCTTGTTTGGCTCAGCTGGGGTTGGCTTGGCTTTTGCTGTGTTATGTCCATGTCTCCATGTGTCTTCACATTCTGACCAGCAGCCACCTGGTGTGCCCTTCTGCTGGTGCGATGCAGATGGGCTGGAGAACTTGGCCATGACTTTGAAAGCCCAGCTAAGAACCACACACCCTCCTTCCACCCACATCCCATCGGTCAAATCAAGTCCTATTGCTAAACCCAGTGTCGGTGGATTCGGAAAGTATGCCTCGTTTTTAGGGAGGACATAGAAAGGGGAAGAAACAAAAACATACCCCCCCCAGAATATTCAGCTAAAAGTCTTTTTAAATCATAAATACATTTTTTTTATGTAGCAAGATGAAGTGGTCTCAGGATTATTTCAGTAACCCAGATATGTGGTCAGGGAGCCTGGTTTTCCGTGTTCTATCCTTTCTTCTGTCTGTTGGTCTTTGTCCTGAGGTTTGTCATCAGAGGTCATAGCTGGCTTTCCCAGCATCACTCACAGAAAAACAGCTAAGTAGGGATGAACCTTCTCTCAAAACTCTTTTGCCACTAAGGAAAAGTCTTTTCCAGAACCTCCAGTGGATTTCCCATTCAACTAAAGAGCCATAATTGGGTCACACAACTACCACAACACATAACTACACAAACTTTTACTTAAGGGGAAGAGGATTGCCATGACTGGCTTAGAAAAATCCGGATCCATCCCCTATACCGGACATTGCCACACAACAGGAATTCTGTTACCCAGATGGCAGAGAATGGCAGAGAGAGGCAGCCCTCCGTGTCTGCCAATACCAGTAAACATGTTGAGCACTGTCTGTGTGCTTGCTGGGCGGAGAAATTCTTAGGGCTTACAGCCTCTCAAGACAACAATTTAGAAATAAGCATGGAAACAATTAAAAACTTGGTAACATTTGACTAACAACTAGAATTTTTAGAAAATTATGTAACCTATGCCCCAAATCTATTTGTGAGATTAATATGTTAGGATAGTTTATATTACTCTACACAAAAGGAAATCATTCACGAGCCAACTTCACAGGAACTGTTAACTCAGGTAATGTTCCTTCGCTACATTTAGATACTAAGCAGTCAATAAAAATTTATTTTCTTCCATGGGAAACTGGTCAAAATATCGTGTTAACTGAAAAAAAGTTTATAAAACAGTTTATGTAGTACAATCCTAAATTGGAAATTGTATTTCATGTGTATTAAGGAGTCTGAAGAGTTATTTCCTCAAAATTTTAACAGCAGATATCAAGAAAGGGAATAGATTTTGCAAAATCATTGTCATTAATGCATTTAGGAATATAAACTTAAAAATATTCTACATTTATAAGCTTAAGAATAATGCAACTTTGGTTAAAATAAATTTAATTTTAAAATTATAATCACAATAGAATTTAATTTAAAAATCTCAAAAGAGAAAGGTGATGGTTTACTCAAGTGTTTTTGAAAATACAAAGTCATTACTTTTTGTTATAAAGAAAGTCAAGAGGATTGGAAAATACTTCCATTCCAGCTGCTACAAAAATATAGAACATTTACCAGGNACGAGATCATGACCTAAGTGAAAGTCGGACGCTTAACCGACTAAGCCACCCAGGCACCCAAATCATCTTCTTATCAACAAATTGAATTCCTGGCTAATTCATTCGCTGAGATGAGAAAGAAGCTCTCCTATTAAATTCAAGGATTTTAATAGTAGTTGTCTAAAGTTAGGACTTGTTAATAAAATATTTTGTCAGAGGAAACTATTTATTAAGGATCTATGATTAAAAACCTGAGTTCCTTAAAGTTATGAATTATGTTTTTTCCAACAAATTTCCATGCTAATCCTGGTTAACCCGCTATAAGCTTACTGATCTTTTGATACTTAATTTCACAGATATAAAAAACCAGAAATTTCCTATGAGTTAGGAAAAGTATATTGTCCAAACCTTTGATAGAAATACAGTCTCTCAGGGCGCCTGGGTGGCTCAGTCGGTTTAGCATCCGACTTTGGCTCAGGTCATGATCTCACTATTTGTGGGTTCAAGCCCTGCGTTGGGTTCTGTGTTGTCAGCTCAGAGCCTGGAGCCTGTTTCAGATTCTGTGTCTCCCTCTCTCTCTGACCCTCCCCTGCTCACTGCTGTCTCTCTCAAATTTTTAAAAAATTTTTAAAAATTTAAAAAATACAGAGCTCTCCTATTTTGTTTTACATTTTTCTTTTCTTTTTTACATTTATTTATTACTGAGATCCAGAGAGGCAGAGCATGAGCTTGGGGAGGGGCAGGGAGGACATAGACTCCTGAAGCTGACTCCAGTGAGCTGTCAGCACAGAGCCTGACGTGGGGCTCGAACTCAGGGACCTGCGAGATCATGACCTGAGCTGACTTCTGGTGCTTAACCGACTGAGCCACGCAGGTGCCCCGAGATCTCTCCTCTTTTAAAGGAGAAGGAAGTTTTCTTCATGTTGAGGGATAATCACCGGAAAGCAATGGGTGGCCTTTCTGCGCCTGTCAGTGCGTCGGGTGGAGGTGTCTCCACTGCCCTGGGCCGGGTCACGGTGGACAGGTCACTGGTCTCTAGTCACGAGAGTCCCTGGTGTGCGAGCTCCCACCGCGCTTGGAGACGCTGTACTAACAGTGTGGCTGGATCAGCGTCAGAAAAGGAGCTTAAGATTTGACTCGTGTTGGCCTGGCCAAGCCAGCCTGAACAAGCCCCTTATTTCATCGGAGTTGAATATAAAATAGGGGCAATAATACCGTGCTCAGCACCTTGGGGTTGCGGTTGAAACTCAAAGGGGAAATCCATCCATCCATCCATCCATCCATTCATTCATTCATTCATTCTCCAGTTGGTTAGCACACAGCCTCCTCTTGGCCTCAGGAGCAGGGCCCAGGGAGTCATCCCTTACTGACCACCCAGCGCTCTCGCAACAAGTGCCCTCCCCGATGCCCAACCCCCATCTCCCCGCCCCCTCCCACCCTCAGTTTATTCTTTATTTAAGAGTCTCTTACGGTTTGCCTCCAAAAGCAGAAATAAATGTGAAAGCTTTCGGTAAACTGTAAAGTGCTGTAGAGACGTGAGACAGCTGCAGTGTTGTTTTCACTGGAAGTCGGGACTCAGGTCTGGGGTCTGTGCCCCCATTTCAGCCCCCGAGCTGCGGGGACAGGGTCCCCACGCTCTGTCAAGCCCTCTGTTCAGACACCGCAAGGTGCACACGAAGTGCTGCACGCGAATGAAACCGGAACGGAGAGTCCTGTTTCCCAAAGCAAAACAGAAAGGGGGGGGGAGGGAGGGGAGTGGAAAGAGTGGAGAATTAAAAGGTAATTATTGAAGCTGATGTCTTGTTTGGCTCCGTGGCTCAGCTGGTTAAAGCGCCTGTCTTGTAAACAGGAGATCCTGGGTTCGAGTCCCAGCGGGGCCTGCTTCCCCTTTTAGCCGCGGGAGGGGGGGGGCGCGGAGCCGGGGCCGGGGGCCCCCGGGGTCCCCGGAGCCCAGCCCCTGCTGCACCCTGGGGCTGAGTCCACCCTTAAGAACAAGAAAGGGCTACCACCATTCTCGAGGATTTTCTGGAAAAAAGGTTTTTCTGACTCGGGAAGAGATTCGATAAACCGGGAACTGGTAACGGATGGTTAAGAGCGGAGCTTTCCCGGCGCATCCGCGTGGACAGTAGAGTGCGGGGCGCACCTTGGAGAGGACCTGGGGATGAGGG
>NW_027527943.1:320207-329668 GCF_008692635.1 Crocuta crocuta
TCCTACCCCCAGGTGTCCTTCCCCACCCCCGCCCACGCCCCTCCCCCAGCCCTCTGCCCTGCGATGGAGGCTGAGGCTGGGTCGCCAGGGAGCGGGGTGAGGTGAGAGCACGAGAGCAGAAGGCGGTGGGGGCACACCCGCAGCCCACCTCCCAGAGGCGCCCCTGGCACTGCTACTCTCAAGTAAGGGAAGTTTCCTGCTACTAATAACAATCCGTTTTTAAAGTCGCAATAATAATACTGTGGGAACAACAACACAGTTCTGTTTTTAATCTCCTAATATAACGTTGAATGAAAAGCCGCCAATCAGAAGACTTACTCCAGTATGATTTTACTTCTGTACGTTTGGAGACACAACACTGTTGTGTGTGGGTGTCCATGGACTTGGCAAAGCAGACAGCGGGAACGAAGAGAACGCCAGCGTGACGGGGACCTGGCTGCTTCGGCAGTGACCGGGGCTGCGCCCTCCTTTCCCAGCGCGTCCGCAGACCTGCCCGCAGCGCGGCGGCGAGGCTGTGGCCTGTGCTGTGCGCCGGGGTTCCCGGTACCGTCCTTCCCGTACAGACCCCAGGCTTCTTGCATGTGAATGTACGTACGTATCCACCGGAGCACCGAGTTTTCGGCCTGTAAGGAAGTATCTGCCCTCAAGCACAAGGTTCGAAACTTGTTGACGGAGGACTCAGGGCCCGCCTGTGACCGATTCCCGTTGGGGACAACGTCGGAACAGCGGAGCCCGCGGTCCCCCAGTGAGAAGGCGGGGTTGTCCGCGCGCAGTCAGCAGGTCTCGGCCGACGGGCAGCGGGAAGGAAGGACACGCCCGCNTCTCCGTCCCAGGGCCACCTGTCCCTACTGATGCCAACTGACTAAAGCATTCCGGAGCTAAAGATAAACTCGTTTTAGAAACAGTGTTGTTGACAGTTATGGTACGAGCCTGTGTAGGGTATAACTTGAACCGGCCTGAAAACGGGGCGTGCGTGAGTATAGGCATGCTTCTGCTGGACCTGAAATGGGCATGGTCACCGAAAAAATACATGCCAATGGCACCTTCCCTCTTCTCTATGAGTTGACGATCCCCCACATGCTCGGAGCTCAATGAACTGGGCAACCAGTATAATGCTTCTGGGCCAANGACTCGATGAAGGAGCAATACTTGGGTGTTACCAACTGGCTGTCCAGGTAGCGTGCAAGGCGGTGTGCTGTCACGGGCACCATATTGGCCTCTGAAGCTGTGGCCTGATCCTGGAGAAAGCAGTCTGAGAAAAAGATGTCCGATAAACCACAAGTGCCTAAGCACAAAAATTATGATCACTTTATCTATGTCATCAATGAGAGTATCCAGATGTATATATTAAAAAAATAACAGGAGGGCGTGTAGGTGGCTCAGTGGGTTAAGTGTCAGACTTCAGCTCAGGTCATAATCTCTTGGTTTGTGGGTTCAAGCCCCACGTCAGGCTCTGACAGCTCAGAGCCAGGAGCCTGCTTCAGATTCTGTGTCTCCCTCTCTCTCTCCCCCTCCCCCACTCACACTGTGTCTCTCCCTCCTTCAAAAATAAACAAACATTAAAGTGATGTAGGGGTGGCGCCTGGGTGGCTCAGTCCGTTGGGCGTCCGACTTCGGCTCAGGTCATGATCTCAAAGTTCGTGGGTCCCAGCCCCGCATCAGGCTCTGTGCTGACAGCTCAGAGCTTGGAGCCTGTTTCAGATTCTGTGTCTCCCTCTCTCCCTGACCCTCCCCTGCTCACGCTGTCTCTCTCTCTCAGAAATAAATAAAACATTAAAAAATTTTAAAAAGTGATGTGTGATATATCTTGATTTGTATGTATTTTATTATACAGGCATAAAATAATATTAAATAATAATAGATAATGACATTATGTGGGCTTTAAATGTTACCCCTTAAAATATTATTAATCTTATCAAGCATATTTTAAGACTGAGTTTTTACTACTTTGATTTTATCACCAATTTGAATGCTATGAAGAACAAATGATTTGCATATTGACAAGAGCCCATCAGGAAAAAATGTGCTGCAGAAGTACTCTTTTTAAAATTAAGACTATTTTTCAGGGCACTTGGGTGGTTCAGTCAGTTGAGCATCTGACTTCAGCTCAGGTCACGATCTCACAGTTTGGGGGCTCAAGCCCTGCACTGGGCTCTGTGCTGACAGCTGAGAGCCTAGAGCCTGCTTCAGATCCTGTCTCCCTCTGTCTCTCTGCCTCTCCCCTACTCATCTTGTCTCCCTCTTGTCTCTCAAAACTGTTTAAAGATGTTTAAATTTTTAAAAAACTAAAACTTTTTTTTTTTTTTTTACAACAGTTTCAGGTTCACAGGAAAATTGAAGGAAGGTACAGAGATTTCCCATAAGATGCATAGCCTCCCCACCTGGGGGATGCCTGTGTTATTACCCAAAGTGCATCGTTTACATTGCAGTTCACTCTTGTACGTTCTGTGGGTTTGGAGGACTATGACGTGTGTCTGTCATCGTGGTGTCCTACAGAGTAATTGCACTGGCCTACAAATGCCTGTCCCGCGCCCCCCCCCAACTCTACTGTGAAACCATAGCAGCCACTGAACTCCTTCCTGTCTCCATAGTTTTGCCTCTTCCAGAATGTAATGGTGTTGGAATCATATAGTACACAGACTTTTTTTTTTTAAATGTTTTATTTATTTTTAGGAGAGAGAGAGAGAGAGACAGCGTGAGCAGGGGAGGGTCAGAGAGAGAAGGAGTCACAGACTCTGAAACAGGCTCCAGGCTCTGAGCTGGCAGTCAGCATAGAGCCCGACGCGGGGCTCGAACCCACGAACCGCGAGACCATGACCTAAGGGAAAGTTGGGCGCTTAACCGACTAAGCCACCCAGGCGCCCCATAGTACACAGACTTTTAAGATTGGCTTCTTTCACTTAGAAATAGCACTTAAGGTTCCTTGATGTCTTTTCATGGCTTGATAGCTCATTCCTTTTTGTTTTTTTTCTTACAAATAGTTTATCATCAAGTTGGTTTCCATATAACACCCAGTGCTCATCCCAACAAGTGCCCTCCTCCATACCCATCACCCCCCTTCCCCTACCTCCCTGTCAGTCCTCAGTTTGTTCTCAGCATTCAAGAGACTCTCATGGTTTGCCTCCCTCCTTCTCCCCCACCATTTCCCCCCTTCTTCTCCCCCACGGTCCTCCATTAAGTTCCTCCTAATCCTCCTATATGTGCAAACATGTGATATTTGTCCTTCTCTGCCTGACATATTTCGCTCAGCATAACACCCTCAAGGTCCATCCATGTTGCTACACAGGCCAGATTTCATTCTTTCTCGTTGCCGTGTAGTATTCCATGGTATAGATAAACCACATCTTCTTGATCCATTCCTCAGTATATGGACACTTGGGCTCTTTCCATGTTTTGGCTATTGTTGAGAGAGCGGCTATGAACTAGCTCATTCCTTTTTATCTCTGAATAATATTCCCTTTTCTGAATAGGCCACAGTTCATTTTTCCAATCACCTACTGAAGTACATCTTGATCGCTTCCAAATTTGGGAAATTATGAGTCAAGTTGCTATCAACATCTGTGTGCAGCTTTTTGTTGGACATAAGTTTTCAACTTCTTTGGGTAAATAACAACAAGTGTGATTGCTAGTTTATGTGGTAAAAGTATGTTTACTCTCCTAAGAAACCAACAAACTGTTTTCTAAGTGGCTGCGCCATTTTGCATTCCCACCAGGGATGAATGAGCGTTCCTGTCGCCCCACATCCACGCCAGCATCTGGTGGGGTCAGTGTTCTGGATTTGGGTCATGCTAATTGGTATATAGTAGTGTCTCATTGCTGCCTTATTTTGCACTTACACAATGACATACTATGTGGAACATCTTTTCATATGCTAATTTTCCATCTGTAAGTCTCTTTAGTGAGGTGCCTTTAAGGTCTTTGACCTATTTTTTTGAATATTTACTTTTGAGAGAGAGAGAGAGACAGAGTGTGGGTGGGGGGAGGGGCAGAAGGAAGGAGACACAGAATCCTAAACAGGCTACAGGCTTGGAGCTGTCAGCACAGAGCCCACCTTGGGGCTCCAGCCCATTAAGTTTCTGACCTGAGCTAAAGTCAGAAACTTAACTGACTGAGCCACCCAGGGGCCTATTGACTTATTTTTAAATAGTTTTTCTTTTGTTTTTGACTTTTAAGAGCCTTTGTATATTTTGAATATCAGTTCTTTATCAGACATGCATTTTGAAAATTCTTTCCACTCTATAGCTTGTCTTCTCATCCTCTCAACATTGTTTTTTACAGAGCACAAGTTTTTAATTGTAATACAGTCCAGCTTATCAGTTATTTCTTCTGTGGGTCATGCATTTGGTGTCACATCTAAAAAGTTACTCTGAGACCTAGGCCATCTGTTATCTTCTAGGGATTCTATAGTTTTACATTTTATGATTAGGTCTGTGATTCATTTGGGTCATTTTTGTTAAGGGTATAAAGTCTGTCTCTGGATTCACCTTATTGCATGTGCGTGTCCAGCTGCCCTGACGGCATCTGCTGACAAGACTGTCTTTGCTCCGCTGAGTTGCGTTTGCCCCTCTGTGACACATCAGTTTGTGTGTCTGTTTCTGAGCTCTGTTGTGTTCCACTGACCTGTGTGTCTGTCCTGACGGCTGTAGCGCACTGTCTGGATCACCGTGGCTTTGCCAAAACTGTGAGGCCAGCAGCGTCAGCCCTCCCTCTCTGCCCTCTAATACTCTCTCTCCTCTAATACTGTGTTGGCTACTCTGAGTCTCTTGCCTCTGCGTGTAAACTTTAGAGTCGTTTTATCAACATCCACAAACAACTTGCTGGGTTTTGACTGAGATTGCATTGAGTTTACAGATGAAGTTGGAAAGGACTGCCACCCTGGCGATATTGACTGTTCCTATCCATGAACATGAAATATTTTTCCATGTAACCAGCTTTCCTTTGATTTCATTCATTAGAGTTTGGCAATTTTCCTTGCATAGATCTTGTACATATTTTATATTTCATTTTTTGGATTGCAGATTTTTAGTTTTTAGTGTTTTTAGTTCCAGATTCCACTTTCATTGCTGGCATATAGGAGAGTAGTTTACAGACAGAGCCAGACACGGGGCTTGAACCCATGAACCGTGAGATCATGACCTGAGCTGAAGCTGGAGGCTCAACCAACTGACCCACCCAAGCACCCCTGCCCTTTGTGGTTTTACTTGAGCATTTTATTTATTTATTTAAATGTTTGTTTATTTCTGAGAGAGAGAGAGAGACAGAGAGAGAGAGAGACTGCATGAGCAGGGGAGGGGCAGAGAGAGAGGTAGACACAGAACACGAAGGCAGGCTCCAGGCTCTGAGCTGTCAACACAGAGCCCGACGCGGGGCTCGAATCCATGAGCCGTGAGATCATGACCTGAGCCGAAGTCAGATGCTTAACCGACTGAGCCACCCAGGTGCCCCTGAGTATTTTATATAATTCCAATTTCTCTCCTTTCTTAGCATATTGACCATACTTTTTGTTTAAAAACTTTTTGGAGGGACTCCTGGGTGGCTCAGTTGGTTAAGCCTCCAACTTCAGCTCAGGTCATGGTCTCACGGTTTGTGAGTTTGAGCCCCGCATCAGGCTCTGTGCTGACTGTGCAGAGGCTCTTTCAGATTCTGTGTGTCTCTCTCTCGGCCCTTCTCCCTTATTCTCTCTCTCTCTCAAAAATACATAAAAATAAAAACTTTTTGTAGTGGTTGCCCCAGAGTTTGCAACATATATTTACAGCCAATTCCATCTTCAAATAATGCAATACCCATGATGGGTACCTTATAACAAAATAATTCTGGCACCCTCCTCATGTCCCTTGTACCACTGCTGTGATTCAGGCATCAGTGAGCAAACACAAGCGTACATGTACCTAGATACGTAACTGGATACATTGTTCCTGTTGTTATTTTGAACCAGAAGGTTATCTGTTAGATTAAGAATAAGAAAAACAGAAGTTTTTTTTTTTTAATGTGGTTTTTTTTTTTTTTTTCCCTAGGAGAGAGAGAGAGACCGCGTGAGCAGGGGAGGGTCAGAGAGAGAGGGAGTCACAGACTCTGAAACAGGCTCCAGGCTCTGAGCTGGCAGTCAGCACAGAGCCCGCTGCGGGGCTCGAACCCACGAACCTCGAGATCATGACCTGAGCGAAAGTCGGACGCTTAACCGACTAAGCCACCCAGGCGCCCCATATTTCTCTTTCACTTTTGAAGAATAATTTTGTAGGTTACAGAATTCTAGTTTGGTGGGGGTTTTTTCCTCTCAACATGTTAATTATTTCTTGTTTGTATAGTTTCTGAGGAGACCTCGGATATAAATCTTATCTTTGTTCCTCTGTTGATAAGATGGATTTTCCTATGGCTCCTTCCTTCCTTCCTTCCTTCCTTCCTTCCTTTCTTTTGTTTCTGTTCCTTCCTTCCGTCCTCTGTAATTTTAAGATGCTATGTGTAGGGGGCGCCTGGGTGGCTCAGTCAGTTGGGCCTCGACTTCGGCCCATGTCATGATCTTGGAGCCCGGAGCCTGCTTGTATTCTGTGTCCCCTCTCTCCCTACCCCTCCCCTGCTTGTGCTGTCTCTCTCTCACACAAAAAATAAGCATTTTTTTTTAAAGGATGGTATTTGTAGGGTATAGTGTTTTTTGCTACTGTTGTTTGTTTTGGCTTGATTTTAGGTGATGGGGTTTTTTTGGGGGGAGGGCATTTTTCGTGCTTGGTGCTTTCTGAGCTTCCTGGATCCGTGATTTGGTGTCTGACGCTAATTTGGCGGGGATTCTCAGTCGTTGTTTCAAACACGCCTCCCATTACCTTCTCGCCTTCTTTCCTGTGGGCCCGTCGTGCGTGTGTCACACCGACTGTAGTCGTGCCTCACCGCTCGCAGGTTCCGTCACTGTTCTGTCTGCTCTTTGGTATGAAGGAGAAAAGGAGGTCAAAACTTCTTTCTCTTCAACTGTGACCACAATTACTATCAAATTATATAAAATTCTTTCTAAAAGACTTTTAGTGATTTCATTAAAATGCTCATCGACTTAACTATTTTACTTATGTTAAGAATGCTAAACCACCAAGCCAATGACCCCCAAATTGAGTTCCCTTCTGTCTTCCTGAAAGACCAAATTGTATCTGAGAAAGTAAGTGCTTTAACTACACAAAACGCACAAGAATATTGGCAGCAGTAGGTTGAAACCAATGTCCTCAAAGAGACTGGAGCATAATCCGGAGCCTGGGGTCGTTGAGCCCTCTACGGCGTTGGAGAGGTGTACGCAAGGAGCAGTTATGCTTTTTAAAGACGGAAGAATGTGTTTTGTATGGATGCGGAGGTGACACCCTAATCTTCCCTGTCCCCTATAAACACTGGTCAGGGGCTTCAATTCTTTCAAACTGGGACAATCACCTGAAGTCTGCATTTGGACTGTCCACCCAGTTCCTCGCTGGGCAAGGTCACTTTCCCAGACTGATAACGCTGTACATGCACCAGGAAGATAAGAACATGTTGACTCACATTATGAGGCTTTCCGGGGAGAGCAGACAAGACTCCCAAGCAGGTCTCAAACGGTTTGAGAGAGCAGGAGGCGCAGGGCTGGGCTTAGTGTGGTGGTACTTGCGCACGGGTGCTGAGAGAGAGCTTCTGCACTTTCTTACGAGCTGCTTTAGATGTGAGAGAGTGATGGGTCTTGAAAGCTATCAGCAAGCATCAGTAATAGTCAACTTCCTAGTTATAATACCCAGTAAAAATTTGTGCAGAGGTCCATACACAGAGAACATTTACAGGAGTGTTCTCAATAGCCCCGTTCAGGGCATCTGGGTGGTTCAGTCGATTAAGTGTCCGTCTTCAACTCAGGTCATGATCTCACAGTTTGTGAGTTCGAGCCCCGCGTCGGGCTCTGTTCTGACAGCTCAGAGTCTGGAGCCTGCTTTGGATTCTGTGTCTCCCCCTCTCTCTGCCCCTCCCCTGCTCATGTTCTGTCTCTCAATAATAAATAAATGTTTAAAAAAATAGCCCTGTTCGTGATATCCCCAAACTGGAGACAACCCAAGTGTCCATCATGAGCAGAAGGGATAAATAAATTGTGACATATTCATACAATTCAACAAAAAAGAACATTGTTAACTGCAACAACATGGTTGAATCTCACACTGCTACACAAGAGGCCAGGCATAAAGGAGTACATACTGTATAATTCTACTTATATATGCTATTGGAACAGAAGATCTGGGTGAAGGTTCATAGATATGTTCTGTTTGTAAACATTCAGTGATCTGTATACAGGTATGTTTAAGCACTTTCCAACATGCTTCTTATACTGCTATTAAAAAGGAAACGTCACTAATTAAGAAAGAGAATATTTCCATTTGCTCTCTCTCTCTCTCACTCTGAAATAACCAGTATAATAATACTTATGGTAATCATTCTCTTGTGTATATATACATATATATCTCCATAAAAATAGATTATGTAGTATATTTAGTTTGTAGTTTCTATACATGAAACCATGCTATATTTGTTTTGGGGTAATTTTGTATTGAAATATTTTCATGTTGTTTTGTGTGGTATCCAGATTTTTCTTTACTGCATGTAATCGCTCTTGTAAATTTGTATAGCTGTCAGCAAAATGTGTTGAAACTCTTTTACTACTTATAATCATTTATTTTTGTTTGTTTAGTTGATCTTTTGCAGTCTGTTTTTTTAAAAAGGGAACTCTGTTTCTTCTTTTCTACTCATTACACCTTTTCCATTTCCCGTTTGTCTCATAGGGAACAGAAGTGGCCATTCCTGGGACTCTGCGTGTCCCCAGCCTCAAACAGAATGGTTTGCATTTCTTGCCTTCAAGTGTCGTTTTCTTGTATTATTCTTGTATTTTAAAAATCAGGTTAAATAAATTTCCTTCTATACCCAGATTGTTGTGTGAGGGGTGGACAATGAAATTTATTACATGCTTTTTCTGTTTGTACTGTTGTACTGTTATGCGAACATAATGCTTTTCTTTTAATTTCTTGACGTGCTGAATCATAAACACTTTTGTAATGCTAAATTGACGTTCTATCTTTGGTATAAACCCAAGCTCCTCACAATTTTAAAACACTGTTGGATCTAATTCGCTTTTTTATTTCTTTAAAGGATATTTGCCTTTACTCCATGAATGAAATGAGCATGTGATTTTCTTTTCTCACGCTGTCTTCACCTGGCTTTGACATTAGGATGAAGTCAGTTTTATAAAATGAGATGGAGATACTTCTCTCTGGGGCTATGTTTGGAGGCGTTTATGTCCAGTTGAAATTATCTCCTTGGACTATTTTGTAGAACTTCCAGATGAAAATATCTGGGTTTGTAGTTTTCTCTGTGGGAAAAAATGGACTATTTATTCAGTCTATTTAATGATTTAGGGCTATTCGCATGTGCAGCGCCAAGCAGACGGCCGTCTCTCGGTCGTGCAGGGCGTGTCTGGGACCTTC
>NW_027527943.1:329850-333193 GCF_008692635.1 Crocuta crocuta
GCTGCTCTTCCTGCTTCCAGGAGCGCAGGCCCAGGAGGCCCTGGATCCCGCCCTACCTGACGCTGTCCCCGCGGTGTTGGGGCGGAGCGAGTGGTCGCGGGAGGGGCTCGCTGCCCCCCTCCTGGTCGCTTTCCTTTTCTCCCAGGGCGTCCCCGTTCTGCACCCTCAAGATGACCTGAGAGTCTGTGGCCCTGATCACAGAGGGACGTCCAGTCCTTTTCTTCCGTCTCCACAGCTGCGGGCAGCGCGGCGGCCGACGGCGGTGCGGGCAGGGGCCCGGGGAGGGCGGNGTCTAGACTCGCAACATTTGTTGTAGCTTTTGTGGCAGGAGAACTGTTGGACCACGTGGCCTAATGGATAAGGCGTCTGACTTCGGATCAGAAGATTGAGGGTTCGAATCCCTTCGTGGTTGCTCCTCCCTTTTTCACACTCACATCTCTGTGGACCCTCCAGTCCCCGGAAGGATGAGCGACACAGGTGAGCGGGAGACGCGCCAGCCGGGTCCCCTCCCCCCGCCCCCCCGCGCCAGGCAGGTGCCCAGGTTGTGTGGGATGGGAGGTCAGCCAGCGGNGAGAGAGAGAGAGAGAGAGAGAGAGAGAGAGAGGAAAGCTACTGCCAAAGTGCCAAGACCCTGGCCGAACAAGCCTGAGTGTTTAGACGAAGTGACAAACGTAGGCCGCGTGGCGTGTCAAGGGAGCGTCACGAGGAGCATCAGTTGTGAACACTCTCAACCTATGAAAGTTGTGAATTAGTTGTCGCCAGTCCTCGCGCTGAGAAGGTCCCGTGTCCCGCGGCCGACCGAGGACTTCCTCAAACGGTTCAAAGAAGAAATAAATCTGATCAGACGTAACTCGGGGCCTGGACCCGGGTCCACCCCCCCCCAACACCGTTCGGTCGGGGAAGAGAGTGGGGAGGTCTGACCTGTTAGCAGATGGCCCAGGACCCCCGCCTCCACCTGCGGGCTCTTCACCCCTTTCCCGCGCACCTGCCTTGGGGGGAGGCCCCTGAGCCCGCCGTGCATCCCGCACCCCCGAGGTGCCCGGGCATCAGCCCCCGCACAGCCGGGCCGACGCTCCCTGCTCCTGCCGCGGGGCGAGCCCAGGGCGGGTAGGGGATGCTTCCACAGTGTAGGGGCAAGACCCCCAATTACGTTTGCAGAAGGCCATAATGAGATTGTTTTCCAGTTAATGTACATTTATTTTATTTATTTTATTTAGCTAGTGTACATTTTAAATGGCTTTATGAGGCATAATTCGCTTAAAATAAACTTCATATATGTAGACATATGTGTGAGTGTGACAGAGCTCATGAAGCCATCACCACAATAAAAGTAAATGAACACAGACATCACCCCCCAAAATGTCCATCAATGCCCTTCTGTAATCCCCGTCCCCTCCCACAAGCACAGCTTCCTGTCATTATGTTTGCAGTGTTATGAAACATTCCATAACTTGTAGTTATTAGGAATGTTTGTTAATGAAATCCTACAATATGGGTTCTCTTTATTCTTTCACTCACATCATTATTTTGAGATTCATCCATGATGCTTGTATCAATAATTTACTTCTTTTCATTGCTAGCTAGTATTCCGTTATATGGACATACCGTAGTTCATCCATCTGGCTGCTGCTGAGTATTTACATTATCTCCAGTTATGAATAAAGCTGCTCTGAACAGTTGTGTATAAGCCTTTGTATGGATATATTCTTTCATTTTTCCTGGATAATTACCTACCAGTGGAGTGGCTGGGCCATATAATTTTGGAGTATCTAACCTCTGGCAAGAGCAGAGAGGACCCAATGCTTAGGACAATGAGAAGATCCCCCAAGTAATAATCGGCTAACTTATCTTGGGTTCTTATTCTGTGTTAAGTGCTTTTATCAGTCATCTATATCATTGTAACAAATGTCACCCAAATTTACTGGCTTAAAACAATAATTGTTTCTTACCTTTTTTTCCCTACAACTTTGCAGGCCAACAGTCTGGGCTTTGCTGTGGCCAGTCCCCGATTGCAGTCGTCTGCCGGTCTGACTAGGGCCGGATGGTCCAAAGGTCCCCAGCCACATGTCTGGGGAGTCAGGGCGATGGCTGGCATGGCAGCGCCCCTCTCTCCATGTGACCACCCCCTCTGGGAGGTCAGCTGGGACTTCGGCCAGTAGTGGGCCCCAGGGCCCCCAGAGGACAGGAGGGGAGGCCGCAGCGCGGGTCAAGGCCTCACCTTGGAACTCCTGCACAATCATTTCCAGAGCGCTGTGTCGGTCAGGGTCACTCACACGATCAGCCCGCGTCCAGGAGGGAGAGGGGCAGACCCTGCGTCTTGATGGGAGAGACTGCGAGATCACACTGTGAAGGGACACGCTGGAGATGGAAGGAATTTGTGGCGAATTAATCGATAATTGCGTCTTTAACGCTGGACACAACTCTGTGAAGAACCTCTATTGGTATGTCCGTTGTCCGTGTTGGTAAGTAAATTATCCACGATCGCTTCTTTATCCAGTGTTCATCTAAGTTGGTCTGTGAGCCTGGTTGTGAACCTACCTGTGCAGGGTGGACGGGGGGGGGCGTGGACACTGCAAACCATCCCGCGCCTGGAGAACAGCAGGTGCTCAGCCTCTGCGCGGGGGGAGCGTCACACGTCCCCGGGGGGCTGGGCACTGTGTCTCCAGGCAACACTTCACACCCAGACGGTGACGTCACCTGGGCCGCACGCGGGGGTTCCGACGCCCCTCGGAGGCGGTGACGGGCAGTTCATTTTCTGAGCCTGAGCACCTGTGTCGTCAGCGCAAACCGCAGGCACCGCGGACCCGAGCGGCGAGCCCCCCCGACCAAGCCCAGAGGAGCGAAGAAACCAAGGTAAGGAAACAGGTGCAAAGCAGATTTTCCACTGAAATACTTATTTTTTAAAAAGCTGATTTTGTGCAGTTAAAAAATTAGGAGTATTTTGCAGTGTTTTTATAATTTCTGTGTGTACTGGGCCCTGGGCGAGTCTCTGATGCTCTGAGCAATTCTCCCGGCCACCGTCAACCACTAGCTGCGGCGACAATCGCGGGGTGCCCGCCCTGCAGGCCCAGGCTGGGGGCTCGAGGAGGACGTGCGTCTCCGCGGCTCTCCCCGAAAGGCGCCCCCTCTGCTCCCGGGAATGCCTTCGGGCCGCAGGCAGAGCGGTAAAAGCTGCTCCAGGTGAGGCTCGAACTCACAACCTCGGCATCGCTCACCGGCCACTGTCTTATAAGTGCCGCGCGCTAACCGATTGCGCCACTGGAGCCGCGCGGGTGTGCGGCGCGGAGGTGTCGTTAATGTAGGTGCGCGGCCGAAGGCGGCATCGTCCGCGGGAGGGGAGCCG
>NW_027527943.1:333247-333460 GCF_008692635.1 Crocuta crocuta
CCGCCCCCTGGGCCCGGGGTCCCCGGGGTCCCCGGGGTCCCCCGCCAGCCGGGGGCGGAGGCGGAGGGTCGCAAGCACCCGCATCCGATTTTCCTCGCGTTCCTGCGACTTCCCTAAACTTGGGCTGACGTTGGAAACCGTTTAACGACAGGAGGTCGCGTTAGTCCAAACGGCTCCCCGTGAAGCCGACTTCCTACCTTCGGAGGAGCCTCC
>NW_027527943.1:337854-338067 GCF_008692635.1 Crocuta crocuta
CCGCCCCCTGGGCCCGGGGTCCCCGGGGTCCCCGGGGTCCCCCGCCAGCCGGGGGCGGAGGCGGAGGGTCGCAAGCACCCGCATCCGATTTTCCTCGCGTTCCTGCGACTTCCCTAAACTTGGGCTGACGTTGGAAACCGTTTAACGACAGGAGGTCGCGTTAGTCCAAACGGCTCCCCGTGAAGCCGACTTCCTACCTTCGGAGGAGCCTCC
>NW_027527943.1:338189-345205 GCF_008692635.1 Crocuta crocuta
AGGAGGGAATTCCACCCGCATTTCCAGCTGGGGTCCCCCGCGGGCCTTCTTCGCGCTGGGACACCTGCGCGCCCGACCCCTCCCCCCTCGATTCTGACCCCACAATGTTAAAACACTTTCCTACCCTGAAACCTTCGGAGAGCTAATATTTCCTTCAGGAAAAGCACTGTTTTGCGAATATACAGCTGCAACCCGGCTAAGGAAACGCAGGAAACAATGTGATAATTACTGGAGAAATTTTCTAAGGTCTCACGCTCAAACCCATTGTTTGATCTGTTGTAGCTCATTTCACACTTTGTTCTCTGAAGGTTTTCCTTGGAGTGTTTTTGGAGTGGGCATGGCTGTAACTCTACACACACATATACACACTTGTACCTACCCACATACATATTATATAAGATATGCATTTATGTATTTTTTAAACTAAAAACATTATTTCTGCAGTTCTCATACATTTTATTGTGCAGGAAACAGCCTTGCATACATATCTGAAGTAATGTACTGTCACACACTCTGTTTAGAGGCAGAGCCCTGTAGGTAAAGCTGACTATCCGTCCAGAGCTCTCCATTTATGGGATCTCAGTTCCTAATTTTACATTAATTTTTAAAAGTCAGAAGTATCATCTCCAAAATATGTGAAAAAGACTGTAAAAAACAATCACTTTATTCAGTATTACAGTTGTAGAAATGGAGTCTAAGAAATGAAAAACTAAGGGGCACCTGGGTGGCTCAAGTCATGATATCAGGGTTCGTAAGTTCAAGCCCCAACATCAGGCTCTAGTCTGACTTGGAGCCTGGAGCCTGCTTCGGACTCTGTGTCTCCCTCTCTCTCTCTGCCCCTCCTTGTTTCTCAAAAATAAATAAATGTTAAAAAAAATTAGAAATGAAAAATGAAGAAGGAAAAGCCACTCAACAGGGCTGGGACATCAGTATGGGCCATCAGGGAGAAGTACTGTGATGAGTTTGTGTCTCTGATGTCAAGTGGACATTCTAGCTCTGGCTTTAATATGCTCCTGTGTTCTCACTAGATGAAGTGTTCACTTTGCTGCTGCTTTCCATTCATTTCCATACGTCACATCAGAGGGTCAGAACAGCCTTTAAGACTTTGTTAACAGGATCAAATCCAATGTCCACTGATTTCTTCTCAAAAGGCATTTTAACATCAGATAGCCTGGCAGTTTCTTTCTCTTGAATACCGTAGCCATGACAAACTCAACAAGACACAGACAGATCTAGTGAGTTAGAAGAAGACACCTACTGAGTTTTGGAATGTTTGGTATGTTGGATCCGTGCAGGATTAGGAAACCTGAGTCTTCCGTTGTAAATGGAAGCTGGATGCAAGTCCTTGCACATATATTGTCCATCTGCTCTGCAGGCCAAGGAAGCTACTGGCCCCTGACCCATGTTCGTCCATCATACAGACAGCACTTGGAGGCTCAACAGTAACATCATAAGTTATTCTTCCAGTGATGAGGACATAAGACAGAAAGAACCAGTAGAGTGTACACAGTCATGGCCAAGAGCATGTGCGCCTAGGATGGCGTCTTCATCTTCAGCAGTGGAGTGGGGGAGGGGTATTCAAGCACCAGGAACGGGACTTGGTACAAACTCTCTATGTTGGGGGGGGGAGGGGTGGCTCCTGAGCTGCTCTATTACTTTATCTTTATTTAACACTATAACATAAACTATTTCCAGCGATGGGAAAGCTAAAGGAAACACATATGTAACCCTTGCAGTCGGGTGGGACCTGTTGTAAGGACTCATCACTCCACGTTATTACACATTTGCACACTGTTCAGTCCGCCCACTCATATACCACAGTTTAATCAGTGCTGCTGGATGTCTTTGCCTGTTTTCTGATGAAGAAAATATTTGGTGCTGAGTTACAGTTTAGAGTTGAAGCACCATCGCTCTAGAACAGGGGCTGTCTTTCTTTCTGATCCCTTGTCTTCTCTTCCTGGGAATAGTCCAGCCTGAGCTAAAGAGCTAGCTCAGACTTGGTCCTGGGGAAGGGCCAAACATCTGCCAACCCGGTGGCCCCCTCTTGTCTCTGACCCCAAAACCATAAACATTGTCTTCTGAGTAGGGATGTGGCTTTTCTAGCTGAGAAGTCAGTCTCTGACCCTTCCCAAAGAGTCCTTAGCACTTTCTAAACAAATGTCGGTGTTCTCGGAGCCAGCTTTGGGTATACGATGGTAGTGTTGGGTTGTATAGAAAGTATAATGAGTCAAGGGTAAGATTTTATTATGGTGTTCAGATGATTTTTTTAAACTAGTGGTTCCAAAAAAGGTTATGCTAAATCTCATTTTCCGCTTATTTCTTTAACGAATCAAAAGACATAAATGAATGTTTTCTAACAAAATTGCCACATCAAGTGCAGCAGTTTTGATTAGGGCTGTTCCTCGGTTTAGTCTGTGGTGGGTCGTCCACTGTCATTTTCCAGGACCTTTCTTTTACTCCTTGTAGGGAACAAACTGGTGCATTCAATGGAGATACTATAGGGACCCAACTGTGCCTCCTTGTGGCTCGTCTGTCCCTCTCCCTGGGAGGCCAGTTTCCATTCACCTGAACGGCCTCGTTAACTGGCCCATCTGGGAACCGGGGAGTCAGCTGTGGGCCTTCCTCGCGGCCTCTTAACTGTGATCGCTCCTTAGGCCACATGCCAAGAAGTCAAGGTACCGGGTGAACCACCTTCCATAAATACCATTCTAATCATACATTTGGGGACAGGAGAAATTTCTACCAGATGGATCCACAGCCTTAGTGGACGAACCAGCCCTGGGCCAGGACTCCATCTGCTGCCTGGACCCTGTAACCTCTCTTCTAACTGGGGGGGAGGCAGGGGGAGGGGCACGAAGACACGGTAAGCCTTCTGGTACAATGTCAGCTTGGACCTTATTTACAACAGTCCTTGAAATGTGAGGGTGTTTCTCCTTCTTGATTTTATGGCCCCTGAATGAATGGTCACAAGTCCCTTTAGGGAAGGAATGGGGAAATTATATTCTCCACATTTGTGGTGGTGTCGCAGGGTCCTGCTTCCTCGGCACTTGGCTTCTCCTGCGGTTCAAGATCAGAACTGAGCCAGGTTGTGATTCTGGTTTTAATTGGGGCTGCTCCCCTCAGTCTCCTGGTTATGTATTCTTGGTTTCTTCTGATTGTACAGCCAATGATACACCTTGTTGGCCATTCATCTACCCTGCTTCTAGGGAGGCCGCGTTCTCTTAATCATCTCCAACCCTCCACCAGCATAAGCACCTCATGCGGGTTCGGTGAGAGCTGTAAAAGCTGCACCTGCTCGTCTGTCCCCTGCTGTTGTGCCCCCCTGCCCCCCCCCCCGTCACTGCCAGAGGGCAGGGACTTCAGCTTCAAAACTCTCATCTTAGTGTCTTTCTCAGATCCACTTTGGTTACCTGTAAAGACTCAAAGATGGAGATTTGCATTCACAGTTTCCTGGAACACTACTTCAGGGTCAAGAGAAAGGCGTCAGACCCTTGGGGGTCTCCACAGCTGGGATGGGCCCTTCAGAGTGGTCCCAAGTTCAGAAGTCAGGTCTTGCCTTTTATACCCTCTGCTGACCGTAACTAGATATAAGCTGCCCCTGGAAGGGGGACATGACTTTGACCTGAGACAACTCCTAACTGGGGGTGACAATTCAGAGCCACCAGGTGACAGCCTTCCAAGGGTCTGGGATGATAATTCCTTCTAGGCAAGGGCTTAAGGTAATTTAGGAAACACACCGTCTGTGGTAGTCACAGTGAGAAAGAAGAGACAGATGAGACAAGTTTGAGCTCAAGACAGGGTATAAAAGGGGCGCCTGGGTGGCTTAGTCGGTTAAGCGTCCGACTTTCGCTTAGGTCTTTGTGGGTTCGAGCCCCGCGTCGGGCTCTGTGCTGACTGCCAGCTCAGAGCCTGGAGCCTGTTTCAGTCTGTGACTCCCTCTCTCTCTGACCCTCCCCTGTTCACGCTATTTCTCTCTCTCTCTCTCCTAGAAATAAATAAAAATATTAAAAAAAAAAAAGACAAGGTATAAAAACCACCACAGTGATGTCAAATGCTGCAGAAAACATTTTATTGGAGACGGCGCAGGGCTGGCTGCGAAGCTGAGGGTGGAGGCAGGAAGGCCCATCCTTCCGAGGGTGCCTGGCCGGGTGCCGGAGCCTGAGTGCACTAGACGTCCGACACTAGGGGAGTTTCGGAAAGATCTAAGTGAGAGAGAGGCTGGGGCCGCCGCCATGGAGGTGCCCTTCCCTTCACGCGAGGCAGCCCGCTGCTCCCAGCCCACCCGAGGGCTCCTAAACTAGAATGACAGGTCGGTGTGCGTGCGGGACGGTGGGTGTCGCGGGTGAACACCGATCTGGAAAGACTGGGAAACTGACATTGCATGTTGGACCTCAGGGGAGAGAAAATGTTACGGGATGGAACCCAGGCTGTGTGGCCCCCCACCCCGCAGCTCCTTCTACACCTGCGGGGCAGAGAGAGAAGCATGGACACTGTGTCCAGTGTTCGTTCTTCAGGGCCTTGTGGCGGACTGAGCCGTCCTCACGGAAGGCTGATCTGCGTTGACAGAGAGGAGTGACTACCTTTATAACAGCGATCTGCGGGGTAGGGTTTCCGCTCCTGTGCTTCTCCCACAAGTCGCAGGAGCCTCTGAGCGTGAATCTGCTTGGTGGGGAGGGGGATCTTCAGCGGTATAGACCCACCGAGTCAAGTGGAAGCCGTTTGGGGAGAGAGCGTAGTGAAACACGGAATTTTTAAAAACAGGTCTTCAGATGAGCCGCAGATGGCTCCCGCGCCGCACGCGGCGTCCTATTTCGTTCTCAGCTGCTTCAGATGCGCCAGGATGTCCGACCTGACGGCGCTGACGGGAGCCTTGTGGAGCCAGCGCATGACAGGGACCCCGTCGGGCCCCACCAGGAACTTCTCAAAGTTCCAGCGGATGTCGTGGACCTTGACCGGCTCCCAGGACATGTGTCTGAAAGAGCCCAGAAGCTCAGAGGGGTGAGGGCAGGAGACCTGCACCAGAGATGAACGGAGAAACAACATCATTTCTGCTCTTTTCACCCGCAGGGAACCCGCCCCCTCCCATGCCGAGACACTGACTTCCTTCCCGTGACTCCCAACGACTCCTCTGGCCACCACGCCAACCATCAAGATGGCTGTAGGCATTACAGAAAAAGTCTGTTCCCTTCCCTGCTCCCCGATGACCCCTGTGATCACGCAGCCATGCTGCTGTGGGTAAGAAACGTCACCTCCATGGCTGTCAGTGTCGCATTCTGCAAAGTGAATGGCTTAGTTTAGAATGTGCTTCCCCAGGTCTTAGGAATCCTGGACTAGAAGCATCTCACAAATGTCTTTGGGACCAACACGGAGTTCTAACATTTTGTTTCACCAAATAATAAAGCTTTTTAGAAACGGCATCACTTCATCAAATACTTTAAAAAACGTTACTGTAAGAATAAGTTACATATAGATCCTAATCTGAGACTAGCGGGAAACCCTGTAAGTCAGTTGAGTTTATGTCTTGTTTTCTTCAATTTGCTGAGGGTGTATAAAAATCTTGATGTGAGCCAGCATCGGCCCGCAGCCCAGCATTTAGGAACAGTTAACGCTGGTGGTTTCCAGGCCCTCTCAGCCTCCAGTTCTCTGTATCTAAAAGTCAGTGTTTCATAAAAGGCGCTTACTACGTGGTATTAACCTGTTGATTTCTACATCTCCAATACGAACCCATCAAGGAGTAGGGACTGTGTCTTGTTCTTCTTTATATCCATGTTATTCAGGAAACTGCCTTAGAATCAGCAAATGTACCTTGAATGAATGAATGTCAACGAGCAAACCAGGGTGGTCCGTGTTCAGAAACACGGCCGCTACACAGTGCTCTCCATCACAAAAGCCAGAGCCGCACAAATGCTGACAAATTAAACCCCGATCCCTCTGCTAACCTGGGATCTCTTGCAAAGAGTCCAATGCCGTTTACAAGCATGAGTCTTGGGTCCGTTTCCCCCACGCTGATTGTAAGGAAGGGCAGAGGGAAGAAGAGGTTTGGGTCAGTAACTCACTCACCTTCAGGAAGGTGAAGACTTTCTGTTCTTTTTCACCATTCACATCCCCTTTCTCAAAAAGCTGGAAATTCGGTACATATCCTTTCCCCGGACGCACATACCTGCAATGAGCCACAGGTGGCCAGGAAGCCCCGGGTGTAGGAGAGAAGGCTGGGGGCGGGGTGGGCACCAGGGCTGGGGGCTGGGGAAATCAGGCCATTCTTCACCCCGGGTTCCCTGATTCACGTAATTTTTCTTGAGGCACAGCGTGAGCCCCTGCCCCCACACTGAGTCTCTTCCAGCTCCTTCTGTGGTCCTGCTCCTCTGAGGTCCATCCAGATCTCACCCCCAGGGAGAAGGAGAGTGTCCAGACACATCAGGAGAGGACAAAGTTGAGGTCAGTGTGCAGGGGCCCCCAACCCACCCAGGAAGCCCCAGTGTGAAAGTGCCCCTGCAGACAAGAAAAGTGGCCAGAGGCCTCCGTAGGTTCTAGGCAGGCACTTACTTCAGCCCTGGAAGGATCTCTGAGTTCTCTCCTGGCTCCTGCTCCCCAAACTGGTTGCAGGGAAAGCCCAGCACCACCAGGCCCAAGGGCTTCAGCTCCTCCTGAAGCGCGTTCAGTTCTGTGGGAAGAGAAGAGACCATCGGGTATCTGGAGACCCTGCCTTATGTACAGAAAGATCTATGGAGCCACCCATTTCACAGAGAAGGAGACAGAGGTCCAGGGAAGGAAGTCTCTAGACTTCTAGACTGAAAGACTTTTAGTGATGGGGCTGGAGGTAGATTCTGGACCTCCAGACTTGCATTCAAAAGCCCTTTATTATAGGGTAATGTTTCCCAAGTCCGTGACACATCAGAATCAGCCCTTCCGGAAAAGCAAGGCTGCCCATCCAGAGGGTTCTCTGAGTCCCTTCTTCTGACGTGCCCTCCCCCCCCCCGCCATCTTTACTATTTAAAACCTCACCAGGTTACTGTGGA
>NW_027527943.1:345576-346275 GCF_008692635.1 Crocuta crocuta
GTAATAGGAGCGCACAGGTGGGTATTTAATGGGCTCGGTTTCAGTTTGGCAGTTTGAAAAAGTTCTGGAGATTTGTCTCCAGACACGTGAATGTGAATACACTTAACACCGCTGGTCAGTACACTTGGAAATGGTTACAAGTGAAAATCTTATGTTATATCTTTTGTTAACCACAGTTTAAAAAACAAAAAAACAAAAACTTGCCTTCCCTGCTTGGTTAATTGCGGGACTGAACCTTTTTTTTTTTTTTTTTTCCGAAAAAGACACAGATGATAATGGGCTTCTCTCCTGGGTACAGACGGGGTCCCTGTGTGGAGCAGGAGTGGCCCGGCTGGGCAGAGAGCGCCCGAGGAAGTCCAAGCCCAGCTCCCTAGTGTGCCTCTGCACTCCTCGGGGTGCTGATGATGCGCTGCCCTCAGTCCGCACCCACATGACATGACGTCAGTGCCCGAACACAGGCTGCCTGCCTCCTTCCACTGCTTTCCCATCTGTTTGCTCAGATTTTTATAATCAACATCTTTGTTAACCCTTCCTGGGCTAGATGGTATCCGTCCCCTGACAAACACCAGCCAGACCCACGCAGATTTTCCACAGCCAGCTGCTCAGCAGGTACCGCCTCCTGGTCCTTTCCTTCCTTTCCCTTCCCTTCCCTTCCCTTCCCTTCCCTTCCCTTCCCTTCCCTTCCCTTCCTCTTTCTTT
>NW_027527943.1:346447-350388 GCF_008692635.1 Crocuta crocuta
CCTCCCCCCTCCCTCCCCTCCTCTCTCTCTTTCTTTCTTCATCAACCACTCATCTCTGCCTTGAGACAAAATCAGCCACAGACAGTATATAAGCACATGGGCATGGCTGTGTCCCCATAAAACTTTGTTCACAGAAACAGGCTGGCCAGATTTGGCCTCTGGGCCATTGCTTGCTGGCTCCTGACATCAGGGAAGGAAGTCACTTGGTCGTGAGGATTTACTTCAATACGTAATTAGAATATAATTCTAGTTATGATTCAGAATAAACTCAGCTGGAAGATGTAGCCCCGAGGTCACTGGCCCTGGATCCGTACCAGGGTACTGGGCAGTCAGACCACAGTAAGTGGCCACGTTGACGAAAAGGAGGTGCTTGCCCGCGTACTGCTTGAACTGGATGTGCTCCTTTCCATTGAGAGTGAGGGCGTCGTATTCGTAGACGGTGCCTTTCACATCTTTGTAGCAGTCCATCTGGGAGATTTTGAGAAAGGAAAGTATTAGTAACAGGTCCTAACACGTGTGAAATCTGTCAGAGCACTCAGCAGTAATGCCTGTGTTGACCGGAAACAAGCCAGCAAACAGGGCAAGTCTAAGGCGTCCACGACACGATGGAAACTGGTGTCTTGTGACTTGAGAGCCGATGGCCTTAGAGCAGCAGGCAGTCCAGTGTCCCCTCGTTTTCCTGGGAGAGGTGGGGCCCCGGGAAACGTGCCGGGATGAGATGAAAGGAGCAGAGATTCACGAGCTGGGGTAGAAAGCCCTGGAAGTAAGGGAGGCCAAAGAGAACTCCCTGCCTTTCGTGCGTCTGTGAAAGTGAGGCTTTCTGTTGGTTCTGGATGGAAGGTGTCGCGCCTGAACTCTCCCGTGAAGGGAAGGTGTGGACGGCTTACGCATCCGAGGACGGCCTGGTCACTTCTGGAACTTTCCCGAGGCCTCCCGGCCGCTTGCTCCACGCACCGGCGCGGCGTGGAGGGAACTCTGGCCTGGGGGTCCGGAGCCAGCTCCGCGGCCCAGTCCCCTGCGAACCTGGGCCGGCCTCACCACCGGCCTCGGCATCCCCGTGGGAACACGAAGACGTTCACCTAGATTCCCAGCAGGTCGCCAGGAGGCCCTCCAGGTTTCATACTCTAGAACCTAACGTCAGCCCTGCCTGGAATAGTTCTGTCTCTCACGTCTCTCACTCGTGTGATGGTTTTACGAGCCACGAGAGTCATGCGCCTGTAGCTCCCAGCAGAGGAGAGCGAGGGCTCAAGTCCATCTGCCGCTGCGGGCCCCTGCCCGGCAGCACCCGGNCATCTGCCCTGTTCCTCCTCAGATCTCCTGAGAGGATGTGAGCGGAACTCTATGTGACACAAATATGTTCCACAGAACAGAAATACGTCGTACACGACATTCTTGCTGCCTGATCTTAGGCTAAACTCCTCCACAAGGCAGATCTCACCTTATTCTTCCCCCACTCGATCCGTGTAGAGTCCATGAAGGACCCGAAGGGCTGACTCCACGGTGCTCATCAGCACAGCCTGACCCCTTTCCCTACATCAGGAAAGGAGCTGCCCGTCGCTCACGGAATCCAGGGAGTGTGAAAAGGAAGCTACGTGGTGAAACAGAGGCAAACAGGAACTGATCAGAGAAAGGGCAGAAGGACATAATGTGATAAGGAAGGTCCACAGTTAAAGTAGGATTAAGCCAGGGCCCCTGGAAATCCAAAGGACTAGAAAGGACTCTAGCCAACCACCACCTGCCCTGATGCCACACAGACAAAGCCGGCCTCTCCCCGACCTTCAGGGCGGCTGCTGCTCCCGCTGGCGCTGCAGGCTGTGGGACTCCGTCCCTGCTCCCGGGCAGAAGTGCTTCTGTAAGCAGGCTTCTGCACTGAGTGCACGCTCGCGCGCACGTGCACACGCACACACACACCCCAGCAGAACTGAGAACATTATGTGACAGCACCCCTCTCCATCACCATGAGGCCGGGTGCTAAGGTGAACGGTTTTAAGAATTTGTCTTTTTTTCCCCCTTTGCTACTGCAATGAAAATTATAGTCATGTTGGGAACCAGGTGTGGGGATTTAGAGACTCTGGACCTGGAGAGCCCTTTTCAGTACTTACTGCTGAGACTCAGTGCTGCTTCCAACGTATCTAAGTACACGTGACAGATCTCCTATACCTCCTGACTCAGCTTTTTACTAAGCAAAGTCTACAGCCCAGGGTCCAGGGGCTTCATACCCAATCAGGCAGCACTGAGTAACAGAAAACCACATCAACTCTCAAAAGTAGAGCATCCTCTGGCCAATTTCAGAGCAGTAGGAAGATGTTTCCAGAACTGCCTTTTACTGAACACATTGTACCCATCATAATTGCTGCTCACCCACACGCGAGGTAGAAGTTGCCCACAACTTCATAATGAGAAGGCAGAGGCTAACAGAGAAGAAGGGTGACCAAAAGTGATCACCCCACTATGGATGAGAGTTTGCTCGCCTCTCCATGATTCCATCCTGCCTCCAAGTCACCTGGATCACGACCATCCGTCCCTGAGCTGCCCTCCCCGGCTGCACACATGCGTCTCATCAATGAGGCAACTGAGCTGTGAACTGGGACTAGACTGAGGCCAGAAGCCAAGACTCCTGACTCCAAATCCAGCCTCTGTAGACCTCCAGTCCTCCAGTGGTTTCTGCGCGTGCTTTGATTCTGATAGCTCTCTGACTTCGTCCATCTGTAAGACTTCCACACTGATTTTTTTCCTCCTCTTCATGGGTATCCCACTGAGATGACTTAGCCCAAGGTCTCCTCCAAACCCTGCTGCCCACTGTGATGCCCGCCCCCGTCTCATGCCTCGGGCCCGGCCCTGAGGCTGAATCTGATGTGGCTGGAAGGGTACCCAGGAGACCCTAACCAGAGATGGAAAAGAGTAACGACCAGAGTAAGGAGACTCTTCTCCACCTAGATTCAGCTCAGGGAACACCTGTTGATAGGACTGAAGAAGAGGCAAGAAGAAAAGAAAGGTTAATGGAAAAGCACAAGAAGAAAGCAAGCAGAGGCTGGAGTGTCACAGGCATGCCTAACGCAGGACAGGATGGTGATCTACCTTGGAGTCCCGCCCCGCCCCCTCTCGAGGTCACCCACCTTCATCTTCTCGGGCTTGGGATTTGTCTGCACTAGGCAGACTAGCAGCAGAGGTAAGAGGTAGGAGACCGTTGACTGTGCGGTCATGGCTAGTGCGTGAAGTTCTGGTCTTGGACGCTGGGACCTCGCGCACTCTGGCAGCCTTTTGATACACTAGCCAAGCCTGCGCAGGCCAATCGCAAGCTGGCGAGGGTTTCTGGGGCATAGAGTGGGGATGTAGAATTTAAACCACATCCTCACCCACACACACCCCCACGGGCAATCAGTGCTCACCAGTGCGATGAGGGCCTGGGACTCATATAAATTCTGGCAGAGTTATGACAATGCGAGGGCAAGGGCCCGTGGTCACGGAACACTACTGTCTGCGTGAGCTGAGTGGAGGGTAGTGTCCAGGTGCAGATGGGGCCTCCCCAGCCTTGCGGTAAAGTCACTGCAAACAGGACACGCAGACGTCCCAAATACCATGCGTAGTATCGTGATTTGTGGACCACCTAGGCCTCCTCTAAGAGAGGTGGAAGGAAACCGGCCCTGAGGAGGGAAAAATATTTGCAATAAATGTGAAGGAAGCGCATTAATATTTCAAGATACAGCTGCCTTCAAGCGCTCCCAAATCAGTAAGAGAAAACAACCAGCCCAGCAGACGCCTGGGCACCAGACGGTAAACCGAATGGTACGTGTGCAGGACACAATGTTCTCCCTCACCAGTAATCAAAGAGGTATAAATAAGAAAAGATGCATTCTGTGTTTATCAGATTGGCCACCCTTAAAAGGCACGGAGGCACCTGCCTGGCTTTCCTAGGTCTGGTATGGGAGGGTTTTGAGCAC
>NW_027527943.1:350437-369832 GCF_008692635.1 Crocuta crocuta
TCAATTCACAACCTTTGTTCTTGCAAAGCCCCCTCTTGTGTTGCATATTATTTACAGCCTCGATTTCCAAACCACATTCTCCCTCTCCAGTCCCCACGAGTAAAATATGTTTCCTATCTATCATTTAGAATTCTGGAAAAACTCTCACATTCCTCATCAGATTATTAGCCCCTTAAAGCTTAAAAAAAAAAACCCACTCACATCCTCCCCCCATTTAATGTCAGATTCAAATGGTTGAGTTCATCAAACTCTTACATTCACGACACTTTAACATCATCAGGCTGTGCAATGATTGTCTTATTATATTAATTAAAAAAAATTTTTTTTGTCTTCCACCCATTGCTGTTTTCCAGCTCTCGGGGAGGATCGCCAAGGAAACGGTCATGCAGACGGGAAGGCCAGGCCCCTGACAGCAGGAAGGCAAAGGCTGAGAGGAGGGGAAGGTTCCTGGGCTTTGAATACCAAGTCAGTAGATGAGAGCAACTACTTGGGCTCGCCCCCCGGGGGGGCTGAGGGGGGACTAAGAAGGAGACTTCGGACCCTCCGATACCCCCCATCTGCACCTCTCTTCCCACAGCCTTCCCCCCAGAGAGGCTGGGGGCAGCTCTCTCTGCTATCCGCCCCCTCTCCCCACAGTGGGAAGTTCCTCTCACCAGCCCACCACCGGCCCGGGTCCACACACACAGGCCTCCGCCTCCAAGTCTGAAGGGGCTCAGCTCTTGGAGTCTGGGCATTCGTGAGCTCTCTTTTGTTATCCCAGATTCCCATCTCTCCTCAGGGGCCTCCTATCTGCTGGGCGGCGGGGTAGGGGAGCCCAAAACAATGGCCTCAGACCCAGCCACAAAGCTCCCCCAGGCCTGTAGGCAGCTGTGCTGGGTTTCCTGTTTTGTGAACCGTGGCCGCAGACCCTGACCCCTGACCTCCGACACTGGCCGCCTCTATCACAGCTCATAGAACAATGGACATTAAAATATCAAGCCTCAAAAATAACATTTTTGTTACTTAATGATGTTTTCCATTCCTTTATCCTTCCGAAGCTGTGTGACTTTGGGCAAGTTACCCTCTGCGCCTCTGGTTTTTGTTTATAGAGTTGCGAGAATTATAGGAAATTTATAGGGCTAATTTTTAAAAATATAATAAAAGATGATTCATTCAAACTCTAAACATGACCTGGCCCAAGGTGAACGTCCAGTGTTGACTCAACAGATTGGGACCCTGATACGCAAGTAGAAAACCCGATTTACCCTAAGTCCCCGGAAAGTGCGCACGGCTCCTGCATTACTTGTTCTCTTACTATTTTATCTTTGCTCCGTACACAGTGACTCCAGAGCCGGAGAGAAGCTCTCATCATAAACCCTGCCTCAGTGGTCCAGCCAAGTGACCTAAAATCTCCACTGTTTGAGAACTCTGTCCTGGAGAAGAGAAATTTCCAGGGCTCAGGCTCCAGGGGGTGGGGGGGCACTTCCTGTCACCATGGTGTCCCAGTCCACCTGCCCCTCCGAGCACCCTGCCTCCTCCTCCACCAGCCACTAGAGCCATTATCCAGTCCCTGTCATTGCCTTTCTGGAAGGTGCAAACAACTCCCACTTGTCTTCTCTCTTCCAGGCTCTTCCTTCCTGAGGACCCCTGCCCTGCACTGATAAAGCGACAGGAGGGCCAACCAGGTGAGTACAGCGTCAAACCCAGCCTCTCCAGCGTGCACCAACCTCTCCCACGCCCCTCCCCCCCACCTCCTTTCCAGGACCCCCTCCTGTGGCAAGTCTCTCACTTCACACAAGCTGAATCCGTCTCTTCTCCAAAACACACCTCTTTGCACTTAGATTCTTGAACTTGGAGGTCAATTATTCTGAGTACTTTGGGATTCCGCCTCCCCTGCCCCAAGTTACCTCTGTGTTTATTCCCACTGAGAGGGCAGGGAATGCAATTTTATCAGATTTTACCGAACAAGATTCTAGGTGGAAATGTTTGTGAACTGAGCCATAGATTTAAGGCTGAAAACCCATCCACATCTAAACTGAACCATAAACTCTTGTCACTTTCTGACTTTAAAAATCCTACAGTTGCCAGTAATTCATGATTTAATAGACAGTGATGAAGTTTTGGGGAGATGGTGGGGTGGTCTGGAGCCGATGACCAAGAAAGAAGTCTTAAAGACGTCCTCGGTGCAAAAGGGTGATTTTACTAAAGCTCAGGGACAGGACCCGTGGGCAGGACGAGCCGCACTGGGGTCGTGACGGGTAACTCATCAAATACCCTCAGGTTGGGAGGGGTCAGGGGTGGAGTAAGTCTCCAAGGAAGTTTGGAAGCAAGGTTTCCGGGAGCTTGAGGGGCTGGTGTTGCTAGGGAAACGCCATTTATTACCGTTTAGTAAAACGTCAGTCACGAGCCCCTTCAGATGTGCATCAGGGGCCATATGTTTGGAGTATGATTGTCAGTATTTACTTGTGGGAGTTGAAATAAAGGAAGTTGCCAAAGGAATTTTTATGTAGACGTACAGGGTCCTGGGGGTCAGGATAACGGCAAGTGAAGACTCCCTTTGCCCCAGCAAAGTGTCATCATCCGGGCGGCTGAGCTCCTGGGGGAGGTCACTCTGCCTGTTTCAAGACTTGTCAGTGGCTGCAGGCAGTAAAGGGAATTTAATTTCTCATTTGCCATTGTTTCCCCCATCACCATGGCAGCACTTAAACCCCTTTCCTCTGCTCTCGGGTGGCAGGAGTGTCTGAGGAATGTCACACAGCTCCCACGAGAGGAGAGAAGGGGGGTGAATGTTAGCCTGGACTCTGTCCTCAGCTTGCCCCGCGGTCCTTCATCACATAGGGTGGCGGAAGTCACCGCGTCTCCAGCACCGCCTGCTTTTCCCACTCAGACGCCAATGTTTCCTTGAGCTACCACTCCTTTGAGGAGAACTTTCTTGCCCCAGGTCACACAGCTCATGAGCTCGAGTTAAATAAAGCCTTCAGACTCCCTGTCCTCACTTCTGTTACTGACTTGATCCTGCCTGAAAACTGACACCAGGTTTCTTGCGTTTTAATTAAAAGTAACAAAAGTTGGTTCCTTTGGTTGTAAAGGGAACAGGTCCAACTTTTGCCGCGATGCTGTCCACCTCTTCATCCCAGATTCAAGCTCAGCCTCCGCCACCCCAACCTGACGTGGATATTTTTGTCCCTATTTAGTTTGATTTGAATATTTCCCCTGAATTATCTCATCTCCGTGGGCATCTGGGATCCCCATTCAGACCTCCAGAACTTTCCTTACTCTGGGCGCAAGGGTGAGGCATACGACTTATTCCTAAATCTGCAACTTTAAAATTACATTGCGTATGTTTATGTAATATTTGTAGTTCACAAATGTCCTTCACATCAGTGATTCCATTTAGCCCTCCAGTTAGGCAGGTAGGACACGCGTTCCTTGCTCAAATTTGCAATGGAAAAGTGAGGTTCGGAAAGGGGACGTGACGTGGGCAAAGTCTCAGAACAGTGTAGACCTAGACCAAAAGCTTGAGTTTTTATTTCAAATCTGTTTGTCTCTCCGCTCTTGACTCAATTTCACCTCAAACATGTTTGGGAATGGAGGAAAGTCCTAGAGAGACCGCAGTCCTTTTGCATTTAATGTTCACCCACACGTGTTCTTAGCCTTCTGACTTCCGTCCCCAAGCACGCGGAGGTCTGGGGCTCTCTCCCCCGGTCTGGGCTGACCGTGGCTCGGAGCCTTCCCGAAGCCAGGCGGCCTAGCACGCGGCTGTGTCACAGATGCCAGCTTTCTGCTCCAGGGAGAGCTCTGCTCCTGNGGGGAGGGCGGAGAGGAGGGGAGGCAGAGAGAGGAAGGATGTGTGCTCCCCAAGGCGGTGCTCTTGGCTGTTACTCCTGCCCTAATGGGCTGGGGGAGGGCGTGGGAGAGAGCTCCGTGTCCTTGCACAGCTACCAGGATCTGACGAGCCCATAGCTTTCGAAACCAGAGCCGCCCACCTGCGCAGTCTCCAGTCTGGGCCTCGGGCCCTTGCTGCTCCCAGGGAAAGAATAAATATGCTAAATATGCCCTATGTCAACAAGTCCACCCTGCGACCGTCGCCAGACTTCATAGATGTGTGAGGCTTTGGGAAAATACCTCCCTAGGCCTCAGTTTACCCATTTATAAATCAGAAAATCACCAAAGTCCTTTCTAAGGCTGACATTCTCAGGTTTTTTTGTTTTTGTTTTTGTGTGTGTGTGTGTCTCAGCTTTTGAAAGAGATTCTGAGCCGATTTGATCAGTTATTAGATGATTGGGAAGCGAAAGTAAGAATTAAGAAATTATATGGATTTTGAGCTCTCCTGTGGCCTATAGGTTTTCCAGGCCACATCTGTATACGTGAGAGCCAGATGCTCAGTGAAGTAGACGACTGGCTGGTCCAAGCCACAGGGCCAGGGACAGACCCAGCTACGATTGTGCTCCCACAACTGTATCCACGTCAGAGGCAGGCAGAGCAGATGCAGAGCCTGGAGCTGCTTCAGATTCTGTGTTTCCCCCTCTCTCTGCTCCTCCCCCACTCATGCTCTGTCTCATTCTCTCTCTCTCTCTCTCAAATAAATCAACATTAAAAATTTTTTTTAAAGTTCAATTGCCTGGGTGGATAGACTAAACTAGGCACCAGTCTCAAAATGGCAATTCATATAAACTTAGATAGACTTTTAGTTGACATTAAGGCAAAAGTGAAGTGTTTCAAGGATATTAGAGAAAAGAATGCTACCTTGGACTATATTGATTAGTGCACAGTATTCCAAAAAAATTGCTTGTAGTTGATTGAATCAGACCTGAAATGGGGTTTCTATCTGTGGACAGAACAAATTAAAATGTAAATTAGTAAATCAGAGCATTTTCTAAGGAAGATAGTCAGGATGCAAGCTGGCTTCCAGTATGTGTTGAATTTTTAGACAGTTACTTAGACATGCCTGAGGAGGGATAAAGCAGGTGCAGGCCACACCCTCCGNAACTCATAAATATGCAATACATAAATAAATACAATTACAACAGAATGCATCAGGGGCATGCGCAAAGCCAAAGTGTGATGTAACCGCCAGCTGTCAATCAAAAATGTCAATCAAAGCCAAATTTACCTGTACACAAAGCAGGCTCAAGAGGATGCAGCCAGAGCTCGTCGAGGCCATTCCCACTCTGGGTTCGGCAGTGGCCCGCTCTCTCTGTACAAAGTGAACTATACTTAGCCGCTCAGTGGACTGTGTCCGCACTCCGGCGCCAGGTCTCCAATTCTTGCACGCGTCTGGGCCAAGAACCGAGTGACCCGATAACACGGAATAACTGGGTGAACTAATGAAGGGAGGAAGTGATCCATCTGCCTCGATTTGGCGCCCCTCCACTCCCTCTACCATGCAGCGAGCAGACTGAACTTGGTAAAAATATACGGTTAAATCCAATACGGTGTTTTCCCACTTGCAGGTCCCAAGGCTGCTCAGAGACGGAACCGAATGACCACGAGGCCCCACGCGTCGGGGCGCCGCTCAGCCGCCAGCCTCGGGGCCCCCCGTCTCCACCTGGTGCTGCCTCTCACTGTGCCCCTGGCGTCCCGGGTCTCACCTCCCTGGTCCCCGGATGGAGGGACCCCCTCTGCCTCCTCCTACTTAGACGGTGTGATACCATCTGTTGTCTTCTTTCCAGGGCTTATCAAAGTGAGTAACTTCCTTGTTTATTCAGTGAAACAAGGATGCATCAGTTTATGGTCTACCCACCCAGGAGGTGTGAGCTGCCAGATTTATCTAAAAGGCACCTGCTTTTATTCATTACGGGCTTAATAAACGTTTGTCAAATGAATAAGTGGACCTCTAGATGTTTTAGAGTAATGATTTATATATTTGGTTAGACGTACATAAGCCATTTTACAGATCTGGTGAAAACTAAGGACTCCTCACCCACTCCAGGAAAATGGCGGTAAGCGCTGTGGTTATAACATCAAGGGTTCCTGATTCCTCAGTCCTCTTGCTGTCGGTGGTGATGTTAGGTTTGCTTAAAATAGCAGAAACAGGGGTGCCTGGGTGGCTTAGTCGGTTAAGTGTCCGACTTTCGCTTAGGTCATGATCTCGCGGTTCGTGGGTTCGAGCCCCGCGTCGGGCTCTGTGCTGACTGCCAGCTCGGAGCCTGGAGCCTGTTTCAGTCTGTGACTCTCTCTCTCTGACCCTCCCCTGCTCACACTGTCTCTCTCTCTCTCCTAGAAATAAAAAATAAAAATAAAAAAAAATAGCAGAAACAGAAAACCTTTTTCTCCAAGAACATGAGTTTCTTTTTTTTTAATAGTTTATTGTCAAGTTGGTTTGCATATAACACCCAGTGCTCATCCCCACAAGTGCCCTCCTCCATGCCCATCTCCCCCCTCCCCCCTACACCCATGAGTCCTCAGTTTGTTCTCGGCATTCGAGAGTCTCTCATGGTTTGCCTCTCTCCCTCTCCCCCACCGTTTCCCCCTTCTTCTCCCCCACGGTCCTCTGTTAAGTTCCTCCTAATCCTCCTATACGTGCAAACATATGGTATTTGTCCTTCTCTGCCTGACTTATTTTGCTCAGCATAACACCCTCAAGGTCCATCCATGTTGCTACACATTCATTCTTTCTCATTGTCCAAGGACATGAGTTTCATCCAGAAACCGAGAGGAGTAGATATTCTGGCCAAACATTTTTCCAGTTCCCAGGTTGATTCAGAGCCTTTGAAACAAATACAGATCCCCCCAGAAGCTCAGAGTTTCTCCCTGATCCTGGGCTGTTGGTTCAGGCTACAGTGTGAAACCTGTAAGTCTGTGGCGGTGCCTGTCAGAGGCCCTACAGGCCCCCACGGAAGGAGACACACACACCGGCCTTCTGAGCTCTGAGGACTAGTGCCCGGAAATAACACTTGTGCGTATACGTGTGCTGTGCCATCGAAGCGTGGTGCCCAGGACACTTCCGTAACTGTGACCTCGTACGAGCAAAGCTTGTGTAAGAAAGCCTCTCATCTATGCATATGCAAGGCCTCCCTGGGCACCTAGACTAACGAGGCTCCGCGAGCTGAGGACGAGGAGACCATCATTGGAAAGCATGTCTTTGCTAGGAATCTAAGAGGTAGAATCACGTGCACAGCAAACCCATGGACATGTGCCGCAGGAATGCACAAGAAGGCTTTTCTGGTTGAGCCTGTTACTCTGCTCTGAGAGATCGTCAAGCTTCATGATCTCTGTGCCGATGGGATAAAGTTCTCACTTCTCAGCAGGACAGTCAAACACTTCAGGATCAGGACTGAGCCTGCCTTTCCTGACGTAACCCCTCTCAGAACCTGTCCCCCCGCCCCTCCCCCGTCTTGGCTGAATTGAGCTCCAACTTCATGGGAATGCTCACTTTACCCTGAAAAAAAGGAAAAGAAGAAGAAAATAAGTTTATTTTTTCTCCTGCTAAATTAATAGTATACACATATATTTTTATGTTTATTTACTTTTGAGAGAGAGTGTGAGCAGGGGAGGGACAGGGAGAGAGGGAGACAGAGGATTCAAAGCGGGCTCTGCGTGGACTGCGGAGAACCCAATGTGGGGCTTGAACTCAGAACCCGTGTGATCATGACGTGAGCTGAAGTCAGGCGCTCAACCAATTGAGTCAGCCAGGCGCCCCTGGTATACAAGTATTTTAAATGTGTTCTCTCCATCTCTGACATGTCTTTGTCCTCGTAACCCTGAAAAATTTCTCTGCACAATAGCTAGACACATTGAACAAAATATTATAAGCACACTATTGAAGGCACTGGCACTATGATACAATGGACAAACAGAATGTCATAATTTTCTTTAGTTATTTAAAAATTTTTCCCTTTATGGGATGTCTGGGTGGCGCAGTCAGTTGACCATCTGGCTCTTGGTTTTGACTCAGGTCATAATCTCACAGTTCGTGAGTTCGAGCCCTACATTGGGCTCTGCACTGACAGCATGGAGCCTGCTTGGGATTCCATCNTTTCTAATTCTCAGGTCACAAAAATATCCCTTATCATCTACAGAATGTTTTGTCATTCTCATTTGTATGTACAATACTCCTAGATTTCATTTAGTCACAAGCTTCTATTATGAAAATTTAAAGATACACACTTACGTTGAAAAAATACACAAAAAGGATCACTGGATTATCCACTGCGTGTTTTCAGCAGGATTAATGTTGTTAACTTATGTGCTTGGCGCATTTATGTGTATATTTGTTTTGTTGAATCATTTAAAAGTATGCTGCAGACATACAGACACATTACCCCTCTATACATCAGTAATGTGTATCTTAATGTATATTCTACCTAAAAATACCTGATTCATCCTCAAATGTCAATAAAATACCTAACATTTTCTTTCTTTTTTTTAATATATATATTTTTTAATTTATTTCTAGGAGAGAGAGAGAGAGAGAGAGACAGCGTGAGCAGGGGAGGGTCAGAGAGAGAGGGAGATACAGACTCTGAAATAGGCTCCAGGCTCTGAGCTGGCAGTCAGCACAGAGCGCGACGCGGGGCTCAAACCCTCGAACTGAGAGATCGTGACCTGAGCGAAAGTCGGACGCTTAACCGACTAAGCCACCCAGGTGCCCCAATACCTAACATTTTCTAATATTCATTCTGTAATCAAAATTATCCAGTAGTTCCGAAACTGACTATAATTTTCTTTTAAACCAGGATTCATTCAAGGTTCATGTTTTGGTATTGTTTACTGTCTTTTTCACGTCTTTTACTTTAAATCTGGAACAATCCCACAAAATTTCTTTTCTAGAGCAACTTGGAAAACACAAGTGCACTTGTCCTGATGCAAAGCCCACACTTGTTTTCGTCCCGTTGTCTCGTCCATTCGAACATTTATCACGTTCTTCATACCCGTGTTTCTGGTTTTGGAAGTGAGGTCAAACACTTGAATAGACAGAGATTTTGCATATGATATAAAGTAGAGGCAAAGTTTTAATTTTTTCGCTGATGGATATCCAGTGGAGTCATCACTATTTATTTAAAAGACCGTCCTTACTTTGTCTATTACTTTGCAGCATACTCTGTTATGAATCCAGTGTTCTGAAGTGCATGTCTATTTCTACTTCTTTCTATTGCTCTGTTTATCCTTAAAATAACCAATGTTTAATGTAGCTTTTAATGTGCAAGTATATCTTATAAGCAAGTTATCACACCCTCTTAAAATTTGTCTTGACTATTTTTGACAATTTGCACTTACATTTAAATTTCTTTTTCCAGGTTTGTTATATTTAGTTTTAAATTTTAATTCCATTATAGTTAACACACAGTGTTAATAATAGGTTCAGGTATACAATATAGTGACTCAGCAAACCTATACATCACTCCATATTCATCAGGATACGTGTATTCTTAATCCCCATCATACTTAACCCATCCCCCCACCCACCTGCCCTCTAGTGACCATCAGGTTGTTCTCTGTAGCTAAGAGTCAGTTTCTTGGTTTGTCTCTTTTTATCCCTTTGTTTATTTTGTTTCCTACATTCCACATATGAGTGTAATTATATGATATTTGTCTTTCTATGACGAGCTTATATTACTTAGCATAATACACTCTAGCTCCATCCATTTCATTCAAATGGCAAGATTTCATTCTTTTTAATGGCTGAGTAATATTCCCATCTCTCTCTCTCTCTCTCTCTCCTCTCTGTGTGTGTGTGTGTGTGTGTGTGTGTAGAAAGAGAGAGACCCCACATCTTCTATATCCGTTCATCTATCGATGAACACTTGGGCTGCTGCTATCATTTGCCCATTGTAAATAATGCTTCAATAAACATAGGGGTGCATGTATCTCTTTGAATTAGTGTTTTGTATTTTGGGGATAAATGCCCAGTAGTGAAATTACTGGATCATTGGAGAATCCAATTTTTTTCTAATATTTTTATTTATTTCTAGGAGAGAGAGAGAGAGAGACAGCTTGAGCAGGGGAGGGTCAGAGAGAGGGAGTCACAGACTGAAATAGGCTCCAGGCTCCGAGCTGGCAGTCAGCACAGAGCCCGACGCGGGGCTCGAACCCACAAACCGCAAGATCATGACCTAAGCGAAAGTCGGACGCTCAACCGACTAAGCCACCCAGGCGCCCCTGGAGAATCCAATTTTTAACTTTTTGAGAAACCCCTACATTATTTTCCAGAGTGCCTACACCAGTTTGTATTCCCACAAACAGTGTAAGAAGGTTCCCCTTTCTCCACATCCTCACCAACATCTGTTGTTTCTTGTGGTTTTGATTTTAGTCACATTTAAATTTCTTAGTTTTTTTTTTCCAAATTCCACAGAAATTTAGGCATTTGGGAGCACTTGGATTGGTTGATATTGCACTGAATCTACCAAATGGTGTGGGTAGAATTGACTTCCTTACCTCATGGACTCTTGCAATTCATTAACATGATTACTAAAACTTAATTTACAACTTTTTAAAGGTGTACCACTTAAGACTAATTTCTCATCAAAGCAATCTATATATCTTTGGCTAACCTTCCTGCTGAGTATTTGATTATGTTCTGTTTAAACAATTAAGCTTCATTTTAATGGTTTATGAAAAATATATAGAAATATTGTGAATTTTGTATTTATCTAGCAGCTTTGCTAAACTCATGAAATTGTAATAATGCACTGCTAGTTTCTTTTTAAATTTTATGTTCACAAAGCATACTAATGACGGTTTCTTTTCTAATCTTTATACATTAAATTTTCCTCTTTTGCCTTAAATTCACTGGCTAATTCTGCCAATACAATATTGAGTGGAGGGAGTAGTAGAGACACCCTTTCCTTGAATATTGTTATTTCCTTGAATATTATTATTTCAGAGGGTAAGGATGAAATGTTTCACCATTGTGTGTGAAATCTGCTGCATGTTTGTGTTAGGTAGTCTATCAGGCTGAAGGTCTCTTCTATCCTCAGCATGCTATGAATTTAAAATATGAGGGGCGCCTGGGTGGCTCAGTTGGTTGAGCGTCTGACTTGGGCTCAGGTCATGATCTCGCAGTTCATGGGTTCAAGCCCCGCATTGGGCTCTGTGTTGACAACCAGCTCAGAGCCTGGAGCCTGTTTTGGATTCCGTGTCTCCCTCTTTCTCTGACCCTCCCCTGTTCACGCTGTCTCTCTCAGAAATAAATAAAAAAATTCAAAATATGAATCAATGCTAGATTTTATCACATGCTTTTTGAAGTGTGTATTGAGATGACCATGTGATCAATGATATATGAATTAGTTGATTTTGAATGTTAAACCATTTTTGCTTTCCTGGGGGGAAAATCCAACTTTACATTGCTTCTTTGGGTTTACTAATATTTCATATAGGATTTTTGCAACTATGTTCATGCAAAACATTGGACCTATGTTTTTTTTTTCTCATAATGTCTCTATCACACTTTGATACCATAGTTACACTGTCCTTAAAGTATGATTTAGTATTCTTCCTTCTTTTTCTATCCTCTGGAAGATTTGTTGTAAGCTCATGATTAGTTCTTCCTTAAGAACTGGTAGAATTTGCTAGTAGAGTCATCTTTGCCAGGAAAATTATTTATGGGAAGGTTTTATTTATAACTGAAATATCTTTAAGCATTAAATTATTGTTCATATTTTTTATTTATTTCTGTATTTATCACAGAATTACAGATATAGTCATATCCTTTTAGTAATTTGCCCATTTCATTTAAACTCATATATTTATCAGCATTAAATTGTTTGTAATTGTATTCTTAGTCTCTGTAGGAGCTGAAGTGATGTCTCTTTTTCCACTTATTATTTTTTTATTATTATTAAGAAAAAATTGCCCCCAACATGGGGCTTGAACTCAGGACCCAAGATCAAGAGTGTCATACTCTAAGGACTGAGCCAGCCAGGTGCCCTCCTTTTTCATTTATAATATTAGCTTTTCTAATATTTCTAATATTGTGCTTTCTCTCCATTTTTCTTGACCACTATTGCCATAGAGTTATCAGCAACATTAATCTTTTTAAAATATTTTTTATTAAGTCAGCATCTTTTGTATATTGAGTTTCTATTTCATTAATTCTCTACCCTTACAGCTCCTTCTTTCTTTCTTTTTTTAAAATTTTTTATTTATTTGTTTGTTTGTTTGTTTTCTCCATGTGTCTCCTATGTGCAGCCCAGAAAGCTTGCTGTCATAATTTTATCATCATTCAGGTCAAAATACTTCCGAGAGTCCAGAAGAAGCTGTGGAGGAGAAAGAACGGAGGAGAGAAAGAAACCCAGCACCTTATCTGAAGGAAATCCAGGAGGCATTGGAGAACTTCAGTGTTGGAAGGCTCTGCTCTAAGGCAAAGAGGATGAAGCGAAGTCTTGGCTGAACGGCCCAACCGATGTGAAACGTGCTTTCAAACCAGGACTCTTTTCTCCTGAGAACAAAATTTTTTTATAATTTCCATTCTAAGGTCATATTGTATTATAAACATACTAGTTATTTGTTAGTTGAATAATGGCTTAATTGCATGCGGTGAGAGAAAATGGTGTGTATCATTTTAGTCATTTGAAATTTATAGTTGGTTTATAGCCCAGCATATGGTCAAGTTTTGTAAATATTCTGTGTGTGCCTTAAAATAATATGTATTCTGCAGTTGTTGGGTGTTCTATATATGTCTGCTAGGTCTAATGTGATAACTGTGCTGACTAAATCTCACATGCCATTATTCATGTTTTTTCTGCTTTTTCTATTACTAAAAGAAGTATGTTAAAGTCTTCTACTATATGCAGATTTGTATATTTCTCTATAGATTTCTGTTGATTTTTAATAACTTTTTTTTTAAGTAGGCTTCACACACAGCACAGAGCCCTGTTCAGGGCTTGAATTCACAACACTGAGATCAAGACCAGGGCTGAGATCAAGAGTCAGATACTTAACCAACTGAGCAACCCAGGTGACTCAATTTCTGTCCATTTTTAATTTATATATTATTACTTATGTTATTAGGTGCTTACAAGTTTAGAGTAATTTTGTCTTCCTGGTATATTGTATGCTTAATCATCATGAAAAATTTCTCTAAATCCTTAGTTATCCATTTTGCCTTAAAGCCTACCTTGTCTGAAAACAAAATGGCTAATTTTATTTTGGATTATTTATGCTTAGTAACTCTCACCCTTTACTTACAAGTGTTATTTATCTTTCTGTGTTAGGTGTCTATTTTGTCTCTCCCATTCTGAATCGCATATTCTCTCATTCTAGTTTTCTTTTGAACTATTTGGTATATGTTTATTCTCCCTCTCCCACTCCCATAAGGTTCATGGTTATATACACTTTAAACATTCTTTGAGATTACAAAATACATCCAGGATATACCAGATTCTGTTCACAAATAGTTTTTCTGCCCCATTTTACCCTCTTTCTATACAATGTAAAGACCTTCGAATTTTACAATGCTATATTCACTCTCTTGAATTATATAATTATATGGTCTATTACTGGTGTGATTAAACATAGATAGATATTGCCTATCTAACTATATAAAGAGAAACATGTTCATAGTCAATCTTCGCAATACATTTACCATGATGGTTAATTTTATGCGTCAGCTTGATTGGGCCATAGGGTGCCCATATATTTTGTGTGAACATTATTTCTAAATGTGTCTATGAGGGTGTTTCCAGATGAGAATGACATTTATTTACATATTTTTTATGTATTTAATTTATTTTATTTCATGAAAATCCAAGTTAGTTAACATATAGTGTAATAATGTTTTCAGGAGTAAAATTTAGTGATTTATCACTTAGATGAAAGTAACATTTATTTATTTATTTTGAGAGACAGAGATAGCATGAATGGGGTAGAGGCAGAGACAGGGAGAGGGAGAGAGAGAATCCCAAGCAGCTCTACACTGTCAGCACAGAGCCCAATGCGGGTCTCAAACCCATGAAACCGTGAGATCATGACCTGAGCCAAAGCCCAGAGCCGGACACTCAACCAACTGAGCCGCCCAAGTGTCGTGGGAGTAACATTTAAATTGGTAGGATGGGGGCACCTGAGTGGCTCAGTTGGTTAAGCGTCTGACTTCAGCTCAGGGCATGATCTCACGGTTCATGGGTTCGAGCCCCGTGTCAGTTCTGTGTTGACAGCTCAGCCTGGAGCTGCTTCAGATTCTGTGTCTCCCTCTCTCTCTGACCCTCCCCTGCTCACACTGCCTCTCTCTCTCTCTCAGAAGTAAATAAAACATTAAAAAAAAAAAACAACCTACAAGGACAGAAATTGTTCTGTGGGTTAACTCTGAGCCTGTGGAGCAGGGGCAGCCCAGGGGGTGATGGGTTCCGGGTGTGACATGGTTGACAGGTGGTGATTATCCGTTAGGTGAAAGCAGGGTTGTCAATGTATTTAAACGTTCATCCTACTTTTGAAGGAGGCTGGGTTGATTGCAGGTCTTGGGGACAGAGGAATACTGTGAGCTAGATGTAAATGCACAAGGGATGGAGGTTAAGACTCCAGTAAATGATAGCAGCAAAACAGGGAGGAACAAAATTCGTCCAACTTGAGGATTCATAAGAGTCCATGGTGCACTTGTTAAAAATTAAGATTCTCAGGTTTAATACTGGGAATTTATTTACAACATCTGATTGTGCCCTCAACTGGGCATTTTAATGCTGTGATTGTGATGCACGCTCTGCTTCGAGCTCTGTGCTAACAGCCAGCTCAGAGCCTGGAGCCTGTTTCAGATTCTGTGTCTCCCTCTCTCTCTCTGACCCTCCCCTGCTCACGCTGTCTCTCTCTCTCTCTCACCCTCCCCTGCTCACACTGTCTCTCTCTCTCTCTCTCTTTCAGATATATATAAAACATTTAAAAGTAATAATAATAAATAAATAAATTGGTAGGATGCGCAAAGCAGATTGCTCTCCACGATGTGGGCCTCATCCCATCTGTTGGGGAAGGAAAAAAAAGGCTGAGTAAGAAAGAATTCCTTCTCTCTGCCTGTCTTCTGCCTTCAGACTTAGACTAGAACTGCATCAGCTCTCCGGGGTTCCCAGCTTGCTGACAGCAGATCTTGGGACCTCCCAGCCTCCACAGTCACATGAGCCAATTCCCTGTAATAAATCACCCTCCCTCCCTCTCTGTCTCTCTCTGTCTCTGTCTCTGTCTCTATATATATATCTACATATATACACATACATTGATACAGATATCTATATATTTATTTTTTAGATATCTATACATTTAATAGGAGATCAGTATAAATAGGTATATATCTATAGATTTATCTGTTTTATATATAATCTCAAAGTGGCTTTGGAAGTGGCTAATGCGTAGAGACTTGAAGAATCTTGAGGTTCATGACAGAAAAAGGCCAGAGTGCCTTGACCTCACTGTTGCAGAAACAGATATTAAAGGCTGTTTGTGGCAAGGGCTCAGAAGGAGGAACAGGTCAAGAGCAACTGAAAGAAGGATTCATGGCCCCTTCGTGGCGCCACTCCGGCCTCGGCTTCCATGGTCTTTTATCTCCTGTCTTAGCAAAACCTCCCTGCTTCCGCCCCTAAGAATGTGTGTGATTGTATTTGGTGCCCACTCGGATGATCCAGGGTAATCCCTTTATCCCAAGATCCTTAACTTGATCACATCTGCAAAATCTTCCAGATAAGATAACATCTGGGTTCCGGGGATTAACCCCCGATATCTTCGAGGGCCATTACTTAGGTTACCACTGAGTCTGGATTTGGGATGAGAACATACTTGAGGGTGAGTCCCAGCTGGACATGGTACTAGGCCTGGAACTCGGGGAGCCATTTGTTTTTACTCTGTGTTTATATCCTTCCTTATGACCCAGAGAAAGTGTTAACATTATGGTCGTTCTGGTGACGGCAAGAAAGTTTATCTAAATATTCCTGATTCTTAGTAAACAGGGAGTTAATACAGCTTGATTCTCCTCACTTTCTGTCCCTCATACTTTGCCCTTTCCTTCCTCTGCTCCCGTTAGGTGCCCGCTCCCTTCATCACTTCTGTATTTCTCCTCCATCTTCTCCCCACTCCGGCTCCAGCGCCCCTTCCGCAGCCTGTGTTTCTACTGACTTTGCTCCTGCAGGTCATGACCGAGGACAGGCTGAGTTGCCCCAAGGCTGGGAGCTGCAGGGACCTCCCAGGCCGGAACCTGGCATGAACCATTGGTGGAGAGAATCCCCTGGAAGAAGTGAAGCTTCCCAGCTTCCTTTTGTCACACTGACTTGACCTGATGACTGCAGGGACCAGTGCTTGTTGTTCAGGTAAGGCTACCCGAGGCCAGAGGGGCCATCACTCCACTTTCTGGGCCTCTGAAAGCCCATATGTGAATTCAAGAAGCTAAAATATTCAAGAATAAAATTTTAGAGGTTTCCGAGTCATTACTTTCTCTTCCTAGTCTTCTCAAGGTGAGAGCTGGTCAAATTAAATCACCAAGAGGTCTGCACCTCTTAAAAGATGTGGATATACGGGGGGCCTGGGTGGCAAAGCTGGCTGAGTGTCCCACTCTTGATTTGAGCTCAGGTCATGATCTCTTGATTCATGGGCTCGAGCCCCATGAAGGGCTCTGTGCTGACAGCTCAGAGCCTGCTTGGGATTCTCTCTCTCTGTTCTCCCGCTTCTCCCCTGCTCTCTTTCAGTCCTTCTCAAACAAACAAGTGAACAAATATGAAAAGATACGAAGTGTCACAGGCGGCGAAGGCGGTCATCTTGTAGGCCCAGAGCCCTGCCCAGGTCACAGCTGGGCTTTGGCTGCAGTGTTGGTGAGACAGCACATCTCTTCCTTCCCAGCGAGGAGGAAGGCCAGGCTCTCAGACACTCTGGGGTGACGCCCACTCTGGGGGCGGCTGGGTCTCTGGCTGACGGGTTGGTTAACTCTCCTGGCTGCCAGGGGGTCTCAGCACCTGCAGTCGTGCGTGGACACAGGGCACCTCCCTGGAACACGGGGGTGGGAATGACGGACACTGGCTCTGCCTGGGAAAGACACGGTCCTCTGTGCGTGTTGTTTCCTTTGTCTCAGCAAACACGAGAATGACCTTGAGGAGCAGATGAGGGTGGGGTCGCTGCAATGGTGGCAAAGCCCCCCGAGGACACGGTTCCGGGACCAGCTGCCCTCGTGAAGGCTCTGGATGAGCCTGGACTTGAGGCATCCTCAAGGGTAAGGCCGTAGTAGACACGAACTTGGACAGAAATGTAACAGCAAAATCATCATTCTTCTCAAAATCCCAATACGTGTTGTTAGTGGATTTAAAGAAGTTAAGTAAGTTTTAAAATCAAACAAAAAGTTAGATTTGAAACCAAGTAACTTTTTTTTTTTTTTGAGAGAGAGCACAAGTCAGTGGCACAGGGGCAGAGAGAGGGTAAGAGAGAGAATCCTAAGCAGGCTTCATGATGTCTGTGAGCAGCCCAAAGTGGGGCTTGATCCCACGAACCATGAGATCATGACCTGAGCCGAAACCAATAGTTGAGAACACTAAACCGATGGAGCCCCTGGATATCCCACAGCCATCTTTTTATAAAAACCTCCAATCACACTGGATTAGGGGCCCCCTTCCTCTAGGATGACCTCAACACAGCAATCCTATCTTCAAACAAGGCCACGTTCCGAGGTTCAGGGGGGTTAGGGTTTCATATGTCTTTTGGGGGAAGAGAATTCAACCCACAACACCCTATGACCTGGGCCAGATCTGTGTCCCCCTCTGAGGACCCCTCCCTATGACTGGGGCAAATCGCTCCGCCCTTAGGACCCCTTCTATGACCTGGGGCAGATCACTACCCCCCTTAGGACCCCTGAAGGTGTCCTGTAAATTGTGAGTCCTGACTAGGTCATAGAAACAGTGATTGAGACAAACAGATGAGTCTCACCCTTTTCTGCCCTAGGCTTTAACAGACCCGATCCTGGGTCCAGTTCAAGGCCTGGTCAAGCTCTTTAGGACCTGCTTAGTATCTCAGGCCTCAGAGTTACCTCTGAAGTCTTATTTGATAAACGTGTGTCCCACTATTTTGATAAAAATAGGTAACTAATCTATCAAGAAACCTTTCAGGAACGATCCCAAAGCACTGGTCCAGGTTTTACCGAAGATGTCAAGAATCGACACCCTGATAGGTGTGATGGAGCCAGTTCAATCTGCCAGAAACAAAACATTTACAGAGGGAAGGGTAAGCCTGGAAATTGGGCGGATGTCAAATCCGGAGTGCTCCACAGGAGAATTTCAAATTAAAGGTGTAGGAACGAGGGAGAAACCAAAGTGTATTCAACATAAGAGTGGTGTCGACAAAGTTGATCTCCAGAAAGTCGTAGGACAGAGGCAGAGTGTGGAGGAAGGCAGACATAGAAGACCCTGGAAGGAAGGAGACGAGGGGACGGATGAAAGCTAAATTCCTGCTAGCAGGTCAGGGATGCAGGCTCAGAAGGAGAGGAGGGAAATGGAGCCCTGACTCAGGTTCCGGTGCACCAGGGACAGGTGCGTCCTGCTGTGCGCCCCACACCTTCACGGGCCCAAGGCGCTCAGAAGTGCATCAGGAATGCTGGACAGAGACCGGGGAGCTGGGGGCTGGGGCCATCAGCCGATGATGATCTGTGGTGAAGTCCTCACCGCTCAAGGGCGTTATTACACGAGGAGCAAATGTCCACGTGAGAGACGGTGGGGATCTAGTCACAACTGATGATCCATTTGGGAGAAGACCAAGGGACCTGCAACAGGGAGCCCGAGTTCGCTCCCATCTCACCATGACCCGCCCGTGACCTCTCTCCCGCCTCAGTCTCCTCAGGCATGAGGAGGAGGGTGTGAATGGCTGCTTGCCAGTGTCAGGCACTGGGCTGAGTCCTTTATCGTTGTTAGCGCTGCTGAGCCCTAGCAGGTAGACACTATTAATTATACCCATATTACCGATGAGGAAACAGGTACAGAGACATGAGCCTTTTCTGCCTCAAGGAGCTGGTCACTGGTGCACGCGGGTCTTGAACTCAATGGTGTCCGGCACCTCACAGTCCCCTCATAGTCTGCGTTGGGCCATTATTTGGGGGCTGAGGGCGGGGAGGGTCTGGAGAGCCTGGGAGTGCGCGTAGGTCTGCGCCTCCTGAGGGAGCCTTCCGCGTGGCTGCTGCAAATGTCCAGGGACCCGCAAGACTGGATCAAAGGTCAGCGACCAGGCCACGTTACAGGCCCCTGAGAAGAGCTCCGAGATCCGAGCCCATGGGAAGCCCATTTTTCCAGAGAGTTCGCCAGCCTCGGGGTCAGGAGCAGAGGCCGCGTGTGAACCTGAAGGAGGCGGGGGGTGGGGGGGGCACCTCCGTTCACAGGGAAAACCGACGGGAGCAGGTGGGAGAGGGCGTGGGGTGCCCCTTCATCCAGTAACCCCCTGCGGCCGCCTCCCGCCCGGTGTCCGTTAGGGCCTCGCAGTGACAGATGTTCCGGAGGAAGCGGGCAGGTGCTTTACGGAGGGAGGCCCGCAGCCCAC
>NW_027527943.1:369901-370135 GCF_008692635.1 Crocuta crocuta
GGCTGGTGATGGAGGTCGGGACGCAGGACCGAGGGCCACCGTCCTCCAGGCTGCGCTTCTCAAGAGCCACGTGAAGCTCTTGTTTCTGAAAAAGCAGATTCTGGTCCAGTGGCGACGGCTTCTCTTCCTGGCGGTCACCGGGGGGGTGGGGGGCGGGGGTGGCACCTCCCGGGCCCGGAGAGCGGCTCCGCCGGGCACGTGCGCGGGACAGGTGCGGGTCGTCTCCCGGACGCG
>NW_027527943.1:370325-376527 GCF_008692635.1 Crocuta crocuta
GAGCGCCGCACCCCGTCCCGCCCGGGGCCGCCGCGCCCGTCTCCCGAGCCCCGCCCAGCGGCCCCTGCCGGGCGGTGCGGCGCTGCCCCCGGGCTGGAACCCAGGGAAGAGAGCTAGCTGAGGCTGGGATGTACCTGGGGCGTCAGGGTCAGGGAACGGGGCTTGTCTTTTGTTCAGGGGGTAATAAAACAAACACACAGGCCAGGGTAGCTATTGGCCAGATCTAATTTTAGGGGAGGTGGGCTGGTGAGCGGGAGAGTAGTGGGGGGACTCGAGGAAGAGGATTTGCTCTTAGGTCTTGGGGTGTGCAAAGCGCCCGATGCCCTTGGGAGAGCCCCACACTGGAGGTCACCAGCCACCCTGTAAAAGATGTGTGTGCGAGCCTTAGGACACGGCAGGGGACTCCGTAGGGGACTTGAGGTACCAACAGGTCTTAACTTTAAAACCAGACAAAGTCGTTCAAAAACTCAGCCTCACTTGAGGCCTTAAACCAGTTACATCCCTTTTCTTGGCCTAGCCCTCCCCTGTAGAAGCTGGAGAATAAAGCGCAGGGACCCCCGGGCGAGAGTCATCCGGACAGCTGGGCAGAGCACAGGGTGCTGGGTCCCACTAGATGGGAGCCCACCCGCGAACCATTAAGAAAAAGTCTTGGGACGTTTTCAGTGCAAAAAGGTGGTTTTACTGTAGCACAGGGACGGGACCCGTGGGCAGAAAGAGCTGCACTGGGTCCTGAGGGGTGACTGATTATATGAGGGTTGGGGGACAGCATGAGTCTAAGGAATTCGGAAGCTAGGGTAGCTGCTGCTACCATAAGGCTATTTATTGTAAGACCTTAGTCCTCAGATCCTCCGTATGTCTATCAGGGGCCATGTTTGATGATGATTGCTAAGGCACGTCTAGGGGCGGAGTTTATGGTTAGTGAAGTCACACCAACCAGAGCATGTGGTGAAGCATGAAAGGCAGTCTGGACGGAGCTGTGGGAGTGTTATGACCTGCAAGCCCTAGGAACCCTGCCTGGAGACTTCAGGCTGCAGCAAAATTCAGCTTTTGTTCCTTCTTTTCCCATCACTCACAAAGTTTCTGGGTCCGCAGGGCTCGGGAGAACCCAGAAACTTGCATTTCTAATATGTCCCCAGGTGAGACTTGTCTAGGTCCACAAACCACTTTGAGCGCTCCGTCACGGGGTCCCTATGATGTGTAAGATGACACATATAAAATGCCCAGACTGGTAGTGGATGTAAGCGCATTTCTCCTCTCTGAAAAGAGGCCGCCTGTGGGAGGTGTGCGGTCTGTAGCAGCCACTGCCCCCGGGTTGGGGTGGACTTTCCGCTCTAGAAAGCCATCTTGTGACTACAATGGCTGTATTTTAGAGTATCCTGATGCCTTCAGGCTGGAGCAGAACTCACCCAGCCTTCAAGGGTACAGTTTTCTTGGGGTTCTGTTTCCCACTTACAGCATGATACCCACAGTGAGGGACAAAAGCTGGGAGCTCTTGACCCCAGGGGTAAGGTCGCATGAAGGCAAGAGGCACACACATCACAGTCCTTGGAAGGATTTCCATGTCCTTCTTTTTTAATTTTTAATTGTTTATTTTTGAGAGAGACAGAAAGAGCACAAGCAGGGGAGGGGCAGAGAGAGAGAGGGAGACAGAATCTGAAGCAGCTCCAAGCTCTGAGCTTGTCAGCACGGAGCCCGACATGGGGCTCCATCCTATGAACTGTGAGATCATGACCTGAGCTGAAGGCGGGCACTTAACTGACTGAGCCACCCAGGCGCCCCTCCATGTGATTTTTTTTAACTAAGTAGCAAGAAAGGCAAATAGTAGAAAGGGTTTTGCATAGAGCAGAGTTGGAGGCCCCGGGAACATCGGGGCTCAGATGACAACTCAGGGGCTTCCTGAGGCCAGTGTTCCTAGATGTTTGGATTAATGCGTGTGCTCCCGTGTGGACGAATGTCCAGACACCTAGGCAAGGTGCCCGCCTGGGGTCAGCCGCTGCCTCCCCTCCTCCTCCTCCTCCTCCTCCCCTCCCCCCTCCTTCTCCTCCTCCTCCAGGACAGTGAGGAAGCAGCTGCAGACGGGGGGAATGAAAACAGCGTGTGGCTGTCCCCCATTGGAGCCCAACCTCAGGCAATCTCCTTGCTGCTCCAGGCCATTGTTTACGGACCAGATCCCTGCAAGCTCACCTTCCATCATTAAAATCCTCTGGCTTCTGTGCAGTCTCCTTAGACGGGAGCAGCTCAGCCTGTCCCTGGGGCCTGGCCTGCCTGGAACGTGGCTGCTGGTCGGCAGGCAGCTCCTTCCCCGCCCTTCCCATTTCATCCAGGAGCAGAGCCTGAGTGGCAGGCGGCAAGGAGGCGGGCACCAAGAAGGCCTGTACCCGCGAGCACCCCACTGTCAAGGCTCTGGGAGCGGCCTCGTGGGACCCAGAGGCGGAGCTCGTTATTGGCCCAGCTGTGGGGGAAGTAAATCACAGTTTAAGAATAGATAGATGAGAAATGGATGTAAAGCCGCAGAGATCTCTTAAGAAAACTTGAGAAGGGCTGGAGTGATTGCAACATCGCATTAGCATGCTGGTGTCAGAGGCCGGGGGACACCTGTGATGACCTTCCAGGCACGGCTAGTGTGTCACACAGAGCTTGTACCACACATGCACACGTATACACTCACGCGCATGCACACACATACACACATGCACACATGCACGCATACACAGACGCTTTTTAAAAGTATTTTATTTTCTAAGTAATCTCTACACCAAATGTGGGGCTCAAACTCACAACCGTAAAATCAAGAGTCACGTGCTCTACTGAGGAAGCCAGCCAGGCCCCCCACACATATAAAGGAATTTCACCTATAAGACACACATTCTAGTGGTGGCTTCGCCATAACTAAAAATACTGCTGCAAACAGTCTCTTCGCTTCTTAGATTTGCGCGGTACATGAAAGACCTTCGAGCACTTTGCAAAAGTCCTCGGGTGTTGGGGATTGTTGTTTATCTAATTATCACGTCACTATGGTGTTTTTGTTACATTCCAGGTGGATTGCTATCCGGGGGTGACGGGCACCATCTACGAGTTCGGCGCCCTCACGCTCAGTGCTGGGGACTACGTCCAGTTCCAGCAGTTCGCGGGCAAGACAGTCCTCTTCGTCAACGTGGCCTCCTACTGTGGCTTGACAGCTCAGTACCCTGGTAAGAACGCGGGTGTCAATTCTTTTGGAACCAGCTTTGTCAGATGGCCATGATTCCAGAATTTTCCCCAATATGTCATTGCAGGAGGGGGTGGTGATCATGTGAATCCATCCCCCTCAGTCCTGCCACCGCTCTACTCCCTGGGACAAAACAGGATTATCTCGAGATTTGAGAAATAACATTCTCCCGAAGACGTAGTCAGAGACGACCGGGACTGTACCTGTCACCCCAGAAGGTGGTTTGCTCCTGAATGCCCTGCGGAGGAACATTTACTGTGGGGAACCATGGGGCTCCTCAGTAAGAACGTGCTAGAAAGAACTTATTTGAGAATCTGGGCTTGTGTTGGGTGCTTTGGGGAAGGATTCAGGGATAGCTTTGCTCTGAACTGGATGCTGTCAGGAATGAGGAAATGGGGACCATTCTGTAACTGTGAGTAAGGTATGTCTTCGTAGGGGCGCCTGGGGGGCTCAGTCAGTTAAGTGTCCGACTGCGGCTCAGGCCATGATCTCACAGTTTGTGAGTTGAGCCCCGCGTTGGGCTCTGTGCTGACAGCTCAGAACCTGGAGCTGCTTTGGATTCTGTGTCTTCCTCTCTCTCTGACCCTCCCCTGCTCACGCTGTCTCTCTCTCTCTCTCAGAAATAAAAAAAACATTAAAAAAATTGAAAAAAAAAAAAAAGGAAAACACTCCTGGGTTCTCAGCACCACCACGTGATGGAGAAGAGGGAGATATAGTTTTCTAAGTGGTGACCTTTGACGTGGTAGCTCCAAACCTGGCCGCCCTTCTGCCGCCGCAGAGGTGGATTCTGTCTGTGCATCATGGGGAAGAGCTCGGGGTCCCTGTGGGTCCAGAAAAGGTTAAAGTTTTAGATGGATTGCAGTTTCTGACACACCAAAGTTTTCTGCTTTTTTAAAATGCTTTTTTTTCAAGATTAATTCAAAAAGTTAATTGCACCAAATGCCACAAAGAAGTGAATCAAAATAATACACAAAGAGCTTTTAAGAAAAATATTCCACGTGTTGACATTGGTGTCTATTCAACTGATCAAAAATATAAATTCCCCAGGTTCCTGGCCTGGGCACTGGGGAGGGGGGCTCAGTCAGTTAAGCATCCGACTCTTGATTTCAGCTCAGGTCATGATCCCATGGTTTGTGAGATTGAGGCCCACACTGTCAGTGTGGAGCCTACTTAGGATTCTTTCTTTCTCCCTCTCTTTGCCTCTCTCTCTCAATAAATAAACTTAAAAAAAAATTTAAATATAAAGTCCCATTGATGTGTCCTTTTTTCTTTTATTCCCATCAATTTGTCTTAATGGAACTTCAATAATAAGAAATCCAAGAACTTTCTCTCTTTTTTTTTCCTTCCTTTAAGTAATCTTTACACCCCATGTAGATCTCACAACCCCAAGATCAAGGGTCTCACACTCTTCTGTCTGAGCCAGCCAGGCCCCCCCAAGAATTTCCTCTTTTAACACCACTTAAATTTAAGTGTATTGCAACCTCATCTCTAAGATACATGGTTCAGTAAATTTTGATATTTTACTTTAATTNGCCCACACTGTCAGTGTGGAGCCTACTTAGGATTCTTTCTTTCTCCCTCTCTCTGCCTCTCTCTCTCAATAAATAAACTTAAAAAAAAATTTAAATATAAAGTCCCATTGATGTGTCCTTTTTTCTTTAATTCCCATCAATTTGTCTTAATGGAACTTCAATAATAAGAAATCCAAGAACTTTCTCTCTTTTTTTTTCCTTCCTTTAAGTAATCTCTACACCCCATGTAGATCTCACAACCCCAAGATCAAGGGCCAGCCAGGCCCCCCCAAGAATTTCCTCTTTTAACACCACTTAAATTTAAGTGTATTGCAACCTCATCTCTAAGATACATGGTTCACTAAATTTTGATATTTTACTTTAATTTTTAATGTTTATTTTTGAGAGAGACAAAGCTCAAGCTGGGGAGGGGCAGAAAGAGAGGGAGACACAGAATCCGAAGCAGACTCCAGGCTCTGAGCTGTCAGGACAGAGCCCCACGCAGGGCTTGAACTCATGAAATGTGATATCATGACCTGAGCCGAAGGCGGATCCTTAACCTGAGCCACTAGGCGCCCCCAAAGATTTTTTTAATGTTTTATTTATTTCTAGGAGAGAGAGAGAGAGACAGCGTGAGCAGGGGAGGGTCAGAGAGAGAGGGAGACACAGAATCCGAAGCAGACTCCAGGCTCTGAGCTGGCAGTCAGCACAGAGCCCGACGCAGGGCCCGAACCCACGAACCGCGAGATCATGACCTAAGCAAAAGTCAGACGCTTGGGCCACTAAGCCACCCAGGCGCCCCAGCGAAATTTTTGATATTTTAGAATTAATATTTAGCAGGTGCTATGGTCTGAATGTTTGTGTCCCTGCCCCCCAAATTCATATGTTGAAATCATAATGCCCAATATGATGGTAACAGGAGGTGGGGCCTTCAGGAGGTACTGAGGTCATGAGGGTGGACCCCCCATGGAGGGATGAGACCCCACAGAACGCCCAGCGCCTGCACCATGGGGGGACACAGGGAGAAGCCAGGCGGTGTGCAGCCTGGTAGAGGTCTTCACCAGAACCCACCGCACCGACCCCATAACCTCGGGCCTCCAGTTTCCAGAAGTGTGAGCAGCACATTCTTACTGTTCACAAGTCCCCAGGTCTGCGGTATTTTGTTACAGCAGCCTACAGGGACTGACAGAGGGGCTGCTTGATTTAGGCAAAATTACATGAATTTTATAGTTATATGTAATATATACTTAATTACATGTATATAATTATATCTTATAATTTAATTAAATATATTTAAAATAAGTTATATGTAACATGTATTATNGTGTATTATAATTAATCTCCTTCAAAGAACAACAACAACAAAAAAATGGTTCACATTTACCCAGGAGAATCTAAAGACTTTTTAATGGTGAAATCATGCATAGAAAGATATTCTCAAAAGTACAGATTATGGAAATATCTGACATTTAAAAGAATCCGG
>NW_027527943.1:376799-381850 GCF_008692635.1 Crocuta crocuta
GATCACTTTATATTTATTATTTTTTTAATGTACAATCAGCCCAGGGAAAAACCTGAAAAGCTACAGATTAAATTTTTACTTAAGTTTTATGACATGTCAGGATCTAATTATACAAGCCTAAATAACAGTTTAATATCACTTAGCAAGTAGAGATTTTCCTCCCCTCAGACAGTTAAATTTGAAACAATACAGTAAGTTTAAAAGCTCTGATATATAGGGGTACCTTGCTGGCCCAGAGGTAGAGCCTCTGACCCTTGATCTCAGGGTTGTGAGTTCAAACCCCACACTGGGCATGGAGCCTACTTTAATTAAAAAAAAAAAAAGCAAAGTTGTGATGTATAAACAACAGTTGCATGAAATGAGAATCTGCTTTTAAATGTTTAGTTTTAATTTAAATTTGTGCTGAATAGGGACTATATTCACAACATTCAAAATGTAAAAGATATAAAAGGCTTTCACAGTGAAAACGTCCCCATTTCTTTCTTTTTGGGAAGCCAGTGCCATCAGTTTATAGTGCACATTTTCATAAATCTTTAATGTCTATGCAGGCAGTTGTCTCTCCTGTAGAAATAGACGATTACATGCAATCCTGCACCTTGCTTCTTCATATAATCAAACACCTTGGATGTTATTTTGTATCAGTACATGATGAATTTCTTCATTTATTCGAAGGCATAGTTTTTCACTCTGCTGCTGGGATATAATTTCTTAAACTGGTACACAAGTATCTTAAAGAGTGTCTCCTTCAAATTTTACTCCAGATGAGGGAAACTGAGTGAAAGGAATTTGCTGAAGGACTAGAACCAGGGTTGGCGGGTGTTTCTGCCTCAGGAAGGAAATATTCTTGAGGGTCAAAGAGGAAGGTGAGTACGGACGGTCACTGAAGAAATATGCAGAAACAGGAAGGCACTGTCACTTGGGAGGTTTGCGGGGAGACACCATCACAGCACAGAGCGGAGCCTGAGTGGACCGGCTGGCCCTGGTAATGGGGACCCGACACGGCCAGGGGCTGAGATGAGATACTGGCAGGGTCTAGACACGCAGGTCAGCAGCTTCCTGGCAGCAGTTAGGAGTTTGTGGCCTGGAATCCCCGTGAGAGTCCAAGGGAATGGAGTAGACGAGAGGGTAGAGAATGCTCTGGAACCAGGCTCCGAATTCTGCGCCCAGGTGACAGTGCCAGAGAGTGCTCCTGGGAGGAGGCCTGGGTGTCAGGTGTGTCGTTGTGATGGGGCATCGTGGGTGATGGGTAGCTTGTCCACTTTGTTTGCCTTTGCCTTGAAAATTAAAAAAAATTTTTTTTCTGTCTTTATTTTATTCTGAGAGAGACAGAGAATGAGCAGGGGAGGGGCAGAGAGAGAGGGAGATGAAGATTCTGAAGCAGCTCCAGGCTCTGATCTGTCAGCACAGAGCCCGACACAGGGCTCCAACCCATGGACTGTAAGATCATGACCTGAGCGGAAGTCGGACGCTCATCCGACTGAGCACCCAGGCGCCCCTTCCTTGAAACTTTTTGATCCATCAATCCAGCCCTAAGCAAGCCAGCAGGGGCGTTTAAATCTTACTTCCCTTCAGAATCACGCAGGCCCTGCCCCCAGGGCTAACCGACCAGTGCTTTCTAATAAGCGCCCCCCCTGGATGGCACAGAGGGGCCACTTATGGATACAAGTGCACAAGAACAATGGCAGCTGTTGGGTCTGATTCTGGAAACTTCTGTTCCGGCTTTTTGCTCTGCCTCCTCAGTCTCTGTAATTTTGAACTGCTCCCTCATAACCCTCAGTGTGTTCCCGTGGTCAATAGATCATCCGGATCAATGGGTCGTACCCTTTCCCTGCTCAGGGTAGGGCTGCCAGCCAGGCTACCCATGCTGCTGTCCTCCCACAGAGCTGAACGCACTTCAGGAGGAGCTGAAGCATCGAGACGTGGTCGTGCTGGGCTTTCCCTGCAACCAGTTTGGGAAACAAGAACCAGGAAAGAACTCAGAGATCCTCTCAGGGCTCAAGTGAGTGGCTGCTGGGGAGCCTGCAGAGACCCACCAGGATTCCCCTCCCTCCTTCCGCCGGGAGACCCACTGCCTCTGGAAACTCCCAGGGTGGGTGGTGGGTCGTTGGGGCCAAGAACATCGTTGTGAAGCTTCGCGTGCAAACCTGCCTGCCGGCCGTGCTCAAGCACTCGCTCTGCCTTGAGCTCCTTGATGATGACACTCGGGGAATGTCTAATGGGAAAGAAGCACAGGGCGACGGCGGGAGTGTGGGCAATGGAACGGAGTCGGGAACCGTAACTTACACTAGTGCCTTCCAGTTTTCTTGGAAGCGTCCACTGGCTCCATCAAGCATGACGTCCTAACTCCCAGAGACCTCTCTTTCCTCCTCTTCCCGGTCTTCCGTGTCTCCCTCTTTATCCTAACCTCCCTTTGTGGCGGAGTTATGGTGGCCATCACCATGCCTTCCTGTCCTAATTTGGGCCCTCTTGGGGACATCCTGTTCATTGCAGGTACGTGCGCCCAGGTGGCGGCTTTGTCCCCAGTTTTCAGCTCTTTGAGAAAGGGGATGTGAATGGAGAAAACGAACAGAAGGTCTTTACCTTCCTGAAGGTGAGCGCCCATACACCTGGCAGGAGATGTCCTGGAAGCATGGGGCTCTTTTCTAGGATTGAGGCTGGACTCCTCGGAAAGAAATGCCTAGATAAGTTCATGAATCATGGCAATATCCATTGTGAGGCTTGAGCTTCAATCACCCGAAACCTGTGGCCTGTGACAGATCTGACGTGGACTAGTGCCCCTTACTGAGTGGCGGTGATTCTCTCTCCAGCAGTCATGTATGGAATACCTGCAGGGGTGGGGAGCTCTGCCACAGGGAGCCCAAAGGTACTAATAGGGCCCCGCCCCTCCCGGGGGCTCCTCTCCAGTCAGGGAGGCAGACAGGGGATACATAACGCAGAGTGCTGGGTGGTAACTGGTCTTAGCATCCCCGAGTGTTAGAACCACAGAAAACCACAGAACCGCCGAGGTGCCCTTAGGCCACTGGTTCCCAAATGCCGGTCTGCCACAAAAGTCTGGTCCTGGTTGAAATTTTCACCCATCCGTTGCAAACTGGGGGAAAAAAAAAAAAAGTGGGGAGTTTTTTTGAAAAGCTCATCTTATTGAATATAAAAGACCATCATTCTGATATTAAATTCATTTTGCTTAAATCCTATAAATTGCCACTTGTGTTGCTCAAAAACGGTGATACTAATGATTTTTCTTTGAACTAATACTTTAAACATGTTAATTTTAAATTTTATAGTTAAGTAGAATTTTGATTTTTCTTATTGTCAAAATAGATGTTGGTTATTCTACATTAATCTCTACAATAACTATTAATAAAATAGTTATTAAACCTTGACCAGCCTGGGAAGCCCCAAACTCTGGGAACCACAACTCTAAACCAAATAATTTATTTTTTCAGCTAAGAAAACTGAAACTACTGAAATGATAGGACTTAGCAAAGAAAATAGAAGCTTTTATTTTAGAAGCACCAGGATATAATCACGGGAGGGGCGGACTGGGAAGGGAGGAATATTTTGTCATATCCCCCTTTTTTTTTTTAACATTTATTCATTTTTGAGAGAGAGACAGGGTGTGAGTTGAGGGAGGGGCAGAGAGAAAGGGAGACACAGAATCCAAAGCAGCTCCAGGCTCTGAACTGTCAGCACAGAGCCCAACACCGGGTTTGAACCCACAAGCGTGAGATTATGACCTGAGCTGAAATCAGACGCGCCACTGACTGAGCCACCCAGGCGCCCCCATACTCTAGCTCTTGGTTGTTGTATTGATGGCGTTGCATAGAACCTTCTGGTTCACTGCGGGCAGGCCAGGTGGTTCATATATTGACACATGGGATGGTGAGTAGACTCTAGGGTCCCAGAGTCTACTGGACCTCACAGAAGCAGGAAAAAAGAGCCGTTTTTTCATATCTCTGCTCCAGAACTCCTGCCCGCCAACCTCTGATCTTTTGGGCTCACGAGACCAGCTGTTCTGGGAGCCCATGAAGGTCCACGACATCCGCTGGAACTTTGAGAAGTTCCTGGTGGGGCCCGACGGGGTCCCTGTCATGCGCTGGCTCCACAAGGCTCCCGTCAGCGCCGTCAGGTCAGACATCCTGGAGTACCTGAAGCAGCTGAAAACCAAGTAGAAAGGGCCAGAAGCCGTCAGAAGTAGCCACTGCCTCCCACCTAAAGGACGTGGTGGTTCTGTCTTTACTCCACATGCCTGCCCACCTGGATATGTGTGTGACCAAACCCTCCTGGATATGCGTGTGCCTGTGTGCGTGTGCTCGTGTGTGTGTTGAAGGAAAACCTATCTCCCCAACTGTCTGCTCCCCAAATATCAGGGTTTTTCCACTGCCTTGCAAAGGAAAAGCAGATTTCAGGGTAGATGGCTCAGGCTGCCCAACATCCCAGAAAAAGGCGAGCCCCGGAAGTTCTGCGTCTGCCCTTCCCCGTCCTGGAGGGTTGGAGAAAGCAGGAACAGGCTGCAAGACCCCCAAGATCCCCTTCATAACCTCTCCTGTCCTTAAAGATGGACCTAGGTATGAGGCTCTTCCTGTCCGCAATGAGGCCTCCACTCCCCACCCCCTGTAGACTCTTCAGGGCAAAGAAGGAGGGGCCTCTCCCTGATGGCGGCCCCCCCCCTCCCCCGTCAGGGTTGGACCCACCCAAGGCTCCTTGGCTCCTGCCCCTTAGTGGTTCTGGCCATCGCACAGGGGCAGAGGTGTCCCTTCATCCGAAGGGGGAGCTCTGTCATGCCCCTGAGCCCCCCCTTCTCATCACTGACTCAAATAAAGGAAATTCTGCAGCATCTGGTTTCCAGAGGTGTCTCCCTGCCCCGGGTCACGACCCTGCCCCCCATACCACACCCTCCGTGTTTTGTGTTTCCCACACGCATTCCAGATGCTTCCCTGCCCATCCAGACACCGGGCGGGGCTGGCGGCTGTGACCAAGGACGCGGACCTCGCAGAGGCAGCCGCCCCCTCCCGCTGCGGGGTGGGGGGGGCTCCTGGGGGCCCACATGCCAG
>NW_027527943.1:381966-391110 GCF_008692635.1 Crocuta crocuta
TCTCACATGCGAGGTAGCCCCACTTCTCTCCAAAGACACAGACATTCTGTAAAATTCCTGCTCACAGTTAAAAATGTAAAAACACAGGAAGAAACGGGAGAGAAGGATAAGGAGCCGTCGCCCCTGTCAGGGGGCAAGCAGCGTGCGGGGGGGCGGTCACCGCGCGGGGCGCCCTTTCCGGGAGCACCGACGGCCGAACGCCGGAAACGAGGGGCTTGTCAAACAGCCGTTTTTCTTTCCCTTTCAAAAATTACTTTGAACACATTTCACGTATNCGCGCTCACGCGGGCCTGGGGGAGGACCGGCCCCCGCTCGCGGCCTCCGAGGGACGCCGTGCCCGGCTCCGGCCTTCGGGCTGCGCCCCCTAGAGGCCGTGGACGCTCGTGGAAAACGTTCTCGGGCACGTGGGTGTTTTCTGGCTCGCAAACTCCGGTCACCTCAGGCTGGAGGCTTCCGGAGGCCTCGCCCAGCGGACGGGGAGGGGGAGGGGCTGCGGGGCCCGCTCGCGGCGCGGTGAGAGATGCGAGAACCCCAGGGACCTCAGCGAGGCCTCGGAAGCGTCCACATCTGTTGCTATTTTCCGATGAGGATCATCAGACCCAGGAAGTGGGTGCAGGAGGTGGGGCCACATGGGGTTCCGGTTCGGCCTGAAGCAGAGCGCGGCTGTGTGCGAGCCAACGCTCCGTGGAAAAGTCTCGAAGCCGCGAAGGAAGAGGGCTCTGCTCCCCCCCCGTCCCCCCCCCACCCCGGTGGTGATGAGTGTCTCCGAGAAGCTCCATCCTGAGGCAGCTGTGGAAAATGCAGGTTCGTCCGTGACGCCCCCCAGGGGCTGACCCTGCAGAGACCAGGTTATCAGAGACTAGAGGCGCGGGGAGCCTCCTGCCACCGGAGGCGGGGAGCTGGTGTGGGGGCACGTGTGGGGGCAGGTGTCCCAGATGATGGTGGCGACGACGAGGAGAATGCGTAAGTCTCTCTAACGGGGGGATCCGGAGAGAAAGTGCCCACTTGTCCCCTCCTTACCGACCCCTGTGACCGATCATGGTCCCCTGGGAAAGCCTCACACAGAACCTTCCAGAGCGAGACCTTCTTGGGTCCGTTAGGGCAGTTAGAACCTTACTGTTGCCGTCATGGTGATCGTTATGACTTCACCGGCTCTATTATTGCTGCTGAGTTTTTTCCTTCAAACCAGAAGTTCCCACAAACTATCATGCAAATTAGATAAACTTGAGCGAATTGATTCCCAAAGCAGTGTTTCCGCAGGCATCTACCCCACCAGCCACCTAACAGGCGTCGGAGATGAGTACTGCTCTGCTGACCACAAAACCTTTAAGGAGAATCCCCCGGCAGGCGGGGGGTGTCCAAAGTCTAGGGAACCAGGATTCAGACCCTCTAACCACCTACGCCGAGTCAGGCACAGCCGCTCCTGGAGGCCAGGCCCCAACACAGCCGCCTCCAGGAGCTCCCTCGTGGAGGCCAATTTTCCCAGAGGCTTGCGTGAACGCTGGGCTTCCTGGCTTTGGGAGCGTCTGTTCGTTCTGGAAGCTGGAGTCCCCAAATCTGAGAAAGAGAGGGCCAGAGTCCATCAGAGGGCGTAGATCTCATCCCGTGGTCCCATAAATATCCCTTGACTTGGCTTCTATTCCCAGGAAGCGGACTGAGGACGGGATTCGAACACATGTCACTTACTGAGTGGTGTCAGAGGGACCAGTGACGCCAGATGGGGCAGAGGAAGCAAGACAATGCAAGGTTTCTGCTGGAGATTCACCTCAGGATACAGCACACTATCCTCACTCCACCTTGGAGGGAGAGGGCCGGCCTGCCGGAACTCAGGTCAGTCAACCAGCGGCTGTGGGCTTGCCCCCAGTCCCCAGGGGCACAACCTCCAGGTAAGGTGACTCCTTGGGCTGGAGGGGCAGCTGTGACCCACAGGCGGGGGTGGCGCACCATCCAACTAAAGCAAACCTGAGTAAGTCCGTGGCGACTGCCTTTTACCCCCCACAGATCATCACCCAGAGGGACCCCCCAGAGAGTCCTCACCCACTCTCGCTTTCCCTTTCTCACCCTCTATCCATAGAGAATTCACTCTCTAAGCCATGTCTCCTGACTGGCAGCAACAGTATCACCTGAGAACTTGTTAGAAATGCAGTTTTTAGGGGGCACTTGGGTGGCTCAGTCAGTTAAGCGGCAGACTTCAGCTCAGGTCATGATCTTGTGGTTTGTGAGTTCAAGCCCCGTGTTGGGCTCTGTGATGTCAGCACGGAACCTGCTTAAGATCCTCAGTCTGACTCTCTGTGCCCCTCCCCCACTCTCTCTCTGTCTCAGAAAATAAATATTAAAAGTATTTTAAAAAGAAATGCAGTTTTTAGATATCTCCCAGACTTACTGAATCAGAAACTCTGGGGGTGAGAACAGCAATCTGTATTTTTAAAAGTCATCCAGGCGATCCTAGTACATGCCAGAGTCTGAAGACCCCTGCCCCGGGGAATGGAGGCGCTGCACAAGATGATGGCATTTTGACACAGGATGAATGAGAAATTCCCCTGCACTTTCCGTGGTTACTCTGCTCAGCCTCAGCGCCACTGCCTCCCCCACTCAGCCAGTAGGTTTTCCTAAGACCCCAGGGTTGACATGGACCATTCAGGCCCCCCACCCCACTCCTGGCTTTAGGTGCCCTCAGGCCCTGACCTTTGTGGTTTCCATGTGGGTCCAAATTCAAGGTGTGTCATTTGACAGACCTCCTCCTTGACCAGACCTTGGTCAGGCTCCTCCGATCCCCCTTCTCAATGAAGACTTGACGTTGGCCAGGCTTTACCAAGATTCCTTCTAGGTCTCATTAGTGTCCGGCCCCCTGCCCGCACCCTGCGTGTTGGCTGTAAGTCCCCACGTGTCCCTGTTGTGTGCAGGGCTGTGTTCAGTCCGGCTCCCCGGTTGCAATACTGTGGGCTCTGTTGCAGAAGTCTTAAATTCAGTCTTTTGAACAAGTCAAAACAGTTTTCCTTTATTTTCCCAAAGACTCAGACATGCGTTGTGGTTTGGAGCCCAGGAAAAGTCTCCCCTTCTCTTCTGCCTTCACCACCCCGCCTGCCAGCCCACCTCACCCGCTGCTCTGACTACAGAATTTTCTCTTGCTTTCCTCAAGTTTCAGGTCAGAATCATTTGAATCTGGGAAGTTCCTGATAGATTCTGTTCCCCTTCCTCTCCCCACCCCAGTTTTCCTTGTGAAATCACACAGACTGCCCACCCTTTTGTTCTTCTAAAAAGGAAGAACAACATACTTTCAGTTCTTTCAGACACCATTTGGCCTCGGAAATGCAGTGGCCTCGACACTATGCAAACCATTTCATCACCTCAGAGCACACCTAGAAGAAAGACATACAGCTCATTCCAATTTTTAGTTTTATTTTTTTTTTAATTTTTAAAAAATTTTTAAAACTTTTTAAATGTTTATTCATTTTTGAGAGAGACAGAGCATGAGTGGGGAGGGGCAGAGAGAGAGGGAGACACAGAATCCCAAGCAGGCTCCAGGTTCTGAGCTGTCAGCACAGAGCCCGACGCGGAGCTCGAACCCACGAACCATGAGATCATGACCTGAGCCAAAGTTGGATGCTTAACGGACTAAGGCACCTAGGCTAATTATAATTAGATTACAATTTCAGAGGGACTAAAGAAAAGATGACTAGAGATCTTTTCTTTTTTCAGATCTTTTCTCTCTCTCTCTTTCCAGTTTTCCCTGTTTCTATTCTTTGCTTCCAGCAGACAAATCTGTAGGAGCTGAAATTGAGAATCACCTGACAAATCAGTTTTGAAGAACCTGATACTCTGACACCTTGAGCCTCACAACTAACCCTGACAGCCTGAGCCTCGAGCTCTGTCTGCACCCCCAGGACCTCGGGACCGTTCGCAGACAGGACCCTGGCAGCCTGTCTAAAAGTACAGAATGCTCAGCCTGATGGGCTCACAGAACATGAGGTCACTATGCTATTTGATAATATCTGATATGGAAAATGGGAAAGCACATTGGATGGATAAAGCCTATATAGATAGTAAGTAAGCTAGTAGCTTATGAGATAAAGGCAAAACCTATAGGTGTCAACCTCAACGGATCGAAGACCCAGGGCGGCGAAGGAACTAAGAAAGAGATGACGGTATAGTGAGGCACAGGGGACCCTGAGCCAACAGCCCGAGGTCCCGAGCTTTATTTTGCATCATTGTATGTACCTACACAGAGATATGAATCAACAATGATTAACTACAAGAGCTTAGTGAAGTATGGCACCGAATACATCTTGTAAACACCGTGCAGGACTGGTCTCAGCAGAAAAACGAGATAGGACAGGAGTCTTTTTGGCAGGGTGAAACACAAAGGGGGTGTGAACTGTGTACTGCTGGCTTCCCTTAGGCAAAATATCCCTATCTGTGTACGAAAGAACAGGCCACATTCCCAAGAGCATTTCACTCAAGTCCTCTCCGGTTATTTTTAACCCTGCAATCTCGAGTTTTCTCAGTGATCTTGGAGCCTGAACGAATATGTGCCTGTGGTCATGACGGTGCTCTGTTTCCTACACACAGGACTTGCAGAGTATAGACAATTAATAAGCAAGTTGCTGGTGAGACAGGCAGAATTCGTAAGTTGTGTTAAATATAGACAAGTAAATACATTAGTAACTTGGAAGACACACTAAAGACACATGGAATACAAGGATTATATGACTGAACAAACAGGAGTGTTACTTAGAAAGGAGTAGAAATGGTAATCAAAACTATGTGATATTCAGCAGAGCAATTTCTCTATTCCTTTATTAGGGAAAACTGAGTTTCCAACAGTGATTTCACAACAAAGGGGAGAAAATAATTTATGACTTTAATAGTCTAAAATTCTAATATAAAATTAGGGGCACCTGGGTGGCTCAGTAGGTTAAGCGTCTGACACTTGACTTTGGCTCAGGTCATGATCTCATGGTTCATGGGTTCCAGCCCTGCGTCAGGCTCTGTGCTGACAGTGTGGAGCCTGCTTGGGATTCTCTCTTTCCCTCTCCCTTTCTCTCTCTCTCTAAAAATAAGTAAACAAAAAATTTTTTAAATAATAAAATTCTAATATAAAATAAAATAAATTATAATCAATCACTGTGTTCTAAGGGTATCTTCTGGCTTCAACACATATTTCTAATTTGCAAAGTTCTAGAGAAGCCAAGACTNCATGAGCAGGAGAGGGTCAGAGAGAGGGGGAGGGAGACACAGAATCTGAAACAGGCTCTAGGCTCTGAGCTGTCAGCACAGAGCCCGATACGGGGCTCGAACCCACAAATCATGAGATCATGACCTGAGCTGAAGTCTGACGCTTAGTATGTCTGGGAAAAGGAAGACAATGAAAGAACCTAGAAAATATCAACATTAAAAGGATGATTGTCCCGCTCACTCAAGATTTTCAGGTTAGAAACACATTTTATTCAATCTCCGGGAAGTTCTTGGCCAGAATGAGAGACCCCATTGCCCCTAGAATTGTTCTACGAAAGCACACAGTAGGTCTGCTCAAAATCTCGCTTGCAACTTCCTCCAGCATTTTAAAATTTCAAAGCCATTGTTTTAAAAATGGTAAAAGTTACAAGTGGAGAAACAAAGATTCTTTTAATCTTATGCTCAAAGAAATAAAGCAGCAATTTTCATTCAGCAGAAACTCATCAGAGATACAAATAGAAAGGCACAATTAATAATTGGCTTTAGTTTACCATTTTCAGTCCAAGAAATATCAATGGACAAAGAAATAAGTATTATAAGAAACTTTAGAAATAATCAATAAAACTAACCTGATAAATACAATCAAATTATTTCCCCAATATGGAGAATGTATCATTTTAAAATTGCCCGTGGAATGTCATAACTTGACTATATATTGGTCTAGTAAGAAACTGTCAAAATATTTTTTTAATTTAGAAAACAGGGGCGCCTGGGTGGCTTAGTCAGTTAAGTGTCCGACTTTCGCTTAGGTCATGATCTTGCAGTTCGTGGGTTCGAGCCCCGTGTCGGGCTCTGTGCTGACTGCCAGCTCAGAGCCTGGAGCCTGTTTCAGTCTGTGACTCCCTCTCTCTCTGACCCTCCCCTGCTCATGCTGTCTCTCTCTCTGTCTCTCTCCTAGAAATAAATAAAACATTAAAAAAAATTGTTAAAAAAAAAAAGAAAATAATGTACTAGAAAATATGGGTCAAATCAGAATCAAAATATAATTTTAAAAATATAAAAATTTTTGCTTAAGAATAAAATTCTTCTAAAAATATCTCAAAGAGAAAATCGAAACTAATACTGAAGTCTATGTAGAAAGAATGAGAAAACATATATCATTACCACTAGGATGTAACTAAAGCCTGTCAGTGGGAAAAATTTATAACCTCAGATGCATTTTTTAAAAGAATATGGGTAAGATTAAAAATGACTGAATTATTGTTGAGTATCCCATTTAAGAAGTAAATAAGAGACCATAAAACCTACCAACTGAAAATAGGAGAAATTAATAAAGAAAAACTGTCTACATGCTAAGAGAGCTAAGAAAGTATTCTTGACAAACAAAACCAAAATACAACCCAGTGGAAAGTCTAATCAAAGGAAAATATAAAATCAGAAGTCAAAATTAGTAATGAAAGAGTAGATATATGAACAGATGAGAGATATTTTAAGCAAAAATCAAATATAGTTACAACTTCATACTCGTATCTGATGATCTAAGTGTCATGAATGACAGAGTTTAGGACGATATAAATTACCAACATTGATGTGAAAATAATAATGAGCAACACTGCTTGAAGCTTGCCGGTGCCAGGAGTTATACCAGGACCACAGACACAGTGGATCAGTTAGTCTTTTAGTATCATTATCTTTCAACAAATAAACCAAGAATCACAGATGGCAGGACAAACATTCGCCCGGAATGGTAACCAGAGAAGCAAATGAAGAAGGTGTCCGACCTCTTTCCACTTTGAGAAGCACTCATTCCTATGGCAAGTTCCTTCGGATTACCAAGGGTCAGGTCATTCCCGTGGGCTGAAAACCGTTCCAGGACATAAGAAACAGAAAGCTGCCCAATGCACTGGTCAGGGCCACCAAAACTTCATATAAATAGCACCCAAAAGAAAATAAATCAAGTGAGAACAATTCAATTCTAATATCTAAAGATCAACATCTCAAAATCTTAAGTAAGAATCCAGCAAGAATAATTAATTCAACAGCACCAAACAAAACTCACTCCAGGAGTCCGAGGTTTTTTTCTTTAATGGCCAGACTCATTATTTTACAAATGTAAACTGTGCTCTCAGGACTTCTGGCTAAAGAGAGCATCCAGAACCTCTCTCCTCCCTCCATAATCATAACACTTCAGTTTGGTGAGTAATGTCTATTTTTCCTCAGTTTGTGAACTTCAAAATAGTTTGCCTAGATTAAAAAAAAAAAAAACTTTCAAGTGAAAAGACAGATGAGTAACGGACCCAAAAATACTCTTCACAGTTCATCATGTGCACACACACGCGCACACACACACACACACACACACACACAATTTCTCTAATGTAGAGATAGCACGTATCAAAGAAAAACTCCAGTCACCTACCAGAAAAAAAGAAAATGGACAAATTTTCTAATAGACATTTCTTAGGAAAGATTTTGAGAAGATTTTAGTCTTATAATATTGAGGAGGTGTGGCGTGGACAAAGTAAAGCTATAGTGACATAATACTTTTCACCTCTCAAACTAGCCCCCCAAAAATCCTTTGATGCAGACATAGATACCTAATCTTTTTTTTTANACCTAATCTTGAGTGTTCTCTCTGTTCTCCTTAGGCAGGCCGTTTAAACTGAAAGGCCCATTTTCTTCTCAGTTACAAAGGGGTAAATATGCTAATATCCTCGTGGAATTGTTATGGAAATTAAGTGTCAAGGAACGTAGAGATAGAGAACACTCAGCAGTTGTGGGCACTATACAAATGCTAAATGTTACTGTTCAATCAGTTCTGCTTGGTGGGGTGGGGGGAGGGTGAGAGCAGAGTTCAGAAGGTGCTGGGGGGTGTGAGCTTTGGCATGAATACCTCGGGACGGCTACCAGGCCAGGTCCACGAAAATTGCCCCCTCGCTATCTTCATCCGCTCCACCTCCAGGAACTTGCCACAAACGCGTGAACGATTCATATGCACACTTGCTGCCACCTGCGGTGGTCCTCGGGGCAAAGCGACTGGCTGGGTAATTTCAGCGGACACTCCGCCAGGAAAAGGGGCTCTCGGTGTTTTCCTAGGGGAATTACTCCAGCATATTTGAAGGGGTTTAGGTGCATAAGAGAGTGTCTGATACACTGTAGTTTGAATAAAAAGTGGGGACGATGATACATCCGCTTGCACTTAAGTGAGAAAAACAAAAAACAACACAAAATGTCCCTGAAAGGAAGCACAAAAATAAATATTTGCTTGTGAGGCTGAATCTCAGAGAGGGGTGGGAGGGTGGGGAGGGTCTGTGCTGACACNCGATTTACAAAAATAAAATTCCACCGTTTGGGACTCCAAGTGGCTAAAGACACAAAACACAAGGAGGAAATAGGGGGGAAAGTTGGGGTTCCTGTTATTTTTTAATTGGACATTAATCATTAATTTATTATGACAAATTGCCTTTGTGTCTGCCAAGCCCTCAAATCTGGAGAAGGTGGGGGAGGGGGCGGGGCGGTCCCAGAACCTCGCTGTGGCCTCTGCACGCGAAGTGATTGGAGGGGTAGGATTCGAATCTGCGTGACACCAGAGCCGTCACCAGCGCTTTGGGCCGCTTAGACACCTGTCCTACACGCGCGCGCGCGCGCGCGCACACACACACACACGCACACACGGTTCTTTCAGAGCCATCTCCAGTGTTGAGAAGACACACCAGGAGGCCCCGTGCACATCACCCGCTCCCTTTGGCCCCGGCGTCCAGAGCCCCGCAGCCTTCAACCCGCGCAGAGTCGGAACCGTGTGCTTGGACCTCCCCTTGGGCCCAGCGACCGGATGCCAGGCGCCGCCCCCCCCGCCCCCCAGTGTCCGCAGCTACCGGAACAGACCTGAGCTCTGCCAACCGCCAGGACCCAGCAGCCCGGTGCCCCTCCCGGCCGCGGGACACTGGGGGTGCGGAGGTGGGCCCGGCC
>NW_027527943.1:391118-391398 GCF_008692635.1 Crocuta crocuta
TTCCAGGTCCCCCCGCTTCGCAGACCCTCCAGTCCCAGGCCTGGCTCTGACATCGCGCCTCCTGCCCGCGCTGCGCGACCGCGTGCCCTCTGGGTCGAGCGTGCAACCTCGGAGATGAGGGTCACTGCAGGGCTGCGACCTCAGAGAGGAGGGCCGTCACCGCAGGGGTGCGACCTCAGGCCGAAGGGGGGTGGTCACCGCGGGGGTGCGACCTTGGAGATGAGGGTCACCGCGGGGTGCAACTCGGGGAGGGGGTCACGGCGGGGGTGGGGCCTTGGGG
>NW_027527943.1:391468-391815 GCF_008692635.1 Crocuta crocuta
AGTGGGAGGGGACGGGTCACCGTGGGGCGCGATCTCCCGGGTGGGTGCGGGTCACCGCAGGGCTGCGACCTGGGGGGGCAGGGGTGACCCGGGAGGGGCGGGTCCCCAGAGGGGGGCGTTGGAGCGGAGCAGGCCTGCCATCCTTGGCGAGCTGATTTTCAGAACCGTGCCGAGAGGACCCGAGGGGACAGAAGGTGCGGGGAGGCAGCCAGCAAACGGCTCTTTTTCTTCATCGGCTGTTTCAAAGGTTGACCACGCGGCTCTCACCCCGCACGCCTCCCGAGAGGCCCCCCTGCGAGGTCGTTCCCGCGGACGTCGGCTGAGCTCCGGAACCGGGCCGGCACGCG
>NW_027527943.1:392173-407077 GCF_008692635.1 Crocuta crocuta
GAGGCCCCTCCCCGGGCCGCCTCCGCTCGCCCTGGGCGCGCGGCTCTCGGTGTCCCGGGCCTGGAGCCGCAGGCGCCTCAGGCCGGTCCGCGGTGGCCCTGGACCAGCTACTCTGTGCAAGTCCTGCGGTTATCTTCAAATTACACATAGTCCTGCCTGGTCGTGGTCTTTACCGCGGGTTGCGTAGCCTCCACTCTCTGTGACCCTCTTTCTCCGGAAGATGCAAAACCCTTCGTCTGCCCCTGCGGCCCCTGACACTTTGTTCTGCGGCCCCCGGTGCATCCTGCGCGAGAGAAGCCTCTCCCTGCAGCCGGCCTGTTTTCCGGAGAAAACCGCAGTGGAAGCGGCCCGTCCACCCAGGCCAAGTGACATGAGGCCGACTGAGTTCAGGGTGGCTCTCAGGTGGCTCTATGGCTTAGCTGGTTAAAGCGCCTGTCTCGTAAACAGGAGATCCTGGGTTCGACTCCCAGTAGGGCCTGGCATTTTCTCAGGAGACCAACTCTTACTGTATTATCTTTTCTCGTTGGCGAGTCCCCCTCATGTCGATCGTACTCATCCCCCCAAATTCTCACCAAACTCCCAGCGGTAGAACCCAGTCACATACATTGCAACATCAACCCACCACCGGGGAAGAATGCTTTTCCTAGTTTGCATCACCTTGTTTTTGAGTGCCAGCAGTGTGTTATAGTTTAAAGCAGGCAGGCGTGGAGAAATGTGTAATCTCTCGAGATTCTAACATCTCCAGCTCTATTTATAATGATTTTATAAAGGAAGAGAAATTGATGAACAATTTTCACTACCAAGAAAACTTGGGATGTTTGCAGGGAAGGAAGAATAGACAGTTTGGAGCCCTAGTTAATCCTCTTCAGGAAAGTTTAGGAATAATGGTCAACTGGAAGTTAAAATGCCCTGGACCCAAGAATTCCCAGGGGAGAACAAAGTGACTGTGGGAGAAGAGCAGGCTGGGAATATCTCCGGCCACTTCGTTTCTGCCCTGGGGACTTATGGGACTTCAGCATCTTCCTGTCTCCGGCCCTTTCATCCGGTAATCCAGCAACAGTCACTGCTGGCCTTCTCTATGGCAGACACACTTCTTTCTTCTCTTCTTCCTTCTTCCTCCCTCCTTCGCTCCCTTTCTGTCTTTCTTTCTTTCTTTCTAGTTATAAGTGTTTTTTCCCCATGTGGTGAGAACTTTTAAGATCTACTCAACAACTTTCAAGTATATTATACGGTGTTGTTAACTAGAGTCACCATGCTGTATATTACATCCTTAGGATGCATTTACCTTATAACTGAAAGTTTGTACCTTTTGAAACCTTCACCTGTTTCCCCCTCCCCCACCTCTGATAACCATTCAAGCATATTTTTAAGAGCAGGAAAAACAGCCATGAACAAAGCTAACAAAAATCACTGCTCTTAGGGATCTTACATTCCAGTGGGGGTGATGCAGAAAATAAAGAAATGAATATAGGAAATATGTGAGATACTAATGAAGACTATGGAGAAATCTAAGCAAGAAAAGAATAGAGGGAGCATATATGTTGGGGGACAGGGTAATCAGAGAATGTTATCCTCTCTCTTGGACAATGTTGGCAAATGTTTCAAAATTATTTTTTTAACTTTTTAATAAGACATAGTCACAAAGTGGCCACTATATTACTCTAAGTACCATACATAGCAAGGTTAAACCATCAGAAGATTGCTCCCCAGCTATGCCTGGACCTCTCCTCTGTTTGATTAGGACTTGACTGAACTAGGTTACACTGCCTGTATTCACACCTCAGCCCCTCTACCTGGTAGCTAAGCGACCTTTGGCAAAATGCTTTACCTCAGTGTGTATCACTTTCCTCAGATGTAAGATGGAAATAGTAACAGGTGTGTATGTATAGAATTTATGGGAGGACTTGGTGAAGTGGAGTGAAAGATTTAAAGTGTTAAAAGAATCACCATAATTCTGTGCCCAGTGAAATTAGCCTTCAAAAGTTAAAGTGCAATAAGTGCTTCCTCAAAAAAAAAATTGTTAGGCAGTTTGTAGCCAGTAGACCTGCATTGCAAGAAATGTTAAAAGTTCTTCCGAGAGAAGGAAATGATATAGGTCAGAAAGAAGGAAGAAAGGAAGAAAGAAAAAGAACGAAAGAAGGTAAAGTAAGTGGAGTGGGGTAGGGGGATGGGCTAGATGGGGGGCGGGCATGAAGGAGGGCACTTGTTGGGATGAGCCCTGAGTGTTGTACGTAAGTGATGAATCACTGGGTTCTATTCCTGAAACCAATATGCACTGCGTATTAACTAACTAGAATTTAAACAAAACGTTGGAAAGAAAAAAAGAAGAAAATAAAGAAAACCTTGGGTTTTTTTTTCTCTTTTTCTTAACTGATCTGATGGGTAATAGTTTGTTCAAAATAATACCCGCAGAGTGTCAGTGATTATAGCTTATGAATACATGAATGAAGGAACCAGAGAGAAGAATTAGGAATATTTGTACTAACAGACTGGTGCTGTGTGGTATGTGAAAGTGTACTTGGGTTCGTTGTGAACACATACTGCAAACTCCAAGGCAAACCACTAAGAAAGCCAAACAAGAAATATAGTTAAAGTGCTTTGTGAGGAGACAAAATGGAGTCACATAAAATACTCAAAACCAGAGAAAGCAGAAAAAGAGGATAAGACAAAGAAAGAAAGAAAGAAAGAAAGAAAGAAAGAAAGAAAGAAAGAAAGAAAGAAAGAAAGAAGAAACAACAAGGGCAATGCATAGAAATAGTAACAATTGTGGTAGATATTAATCCAACTTTATCAATAATCACTTTAAATGTCAAGGATTTAAATACCCTAATTAAAGTACTGTCAGAGTAGATCAAAACACAAGACCTAATTACATGTCTATAAGAAACCCCCTTTATATATAAATACATCTATAGATTAAAAGGAAAGGGATAGAAAAAGGTATATGATGCCAACAATAATCAGAAGCAAGTTGAAGTAGTTATCTTAATGTTAGACAAAGCACATTTCAGAGCAAGGAAAATGGTCAGAGATAAATAGTGGCATTTCATCATGATAAAAGGGTTAATTCTCCAAAAGGATGTAACAATGCCTGATGAATATGTGCGCAACAGCAGAGTGTCAAGATATGTGGGGCAAAAACTGATAGAACTTCCAAGGAAAAACAGATGAACCCGCAGTCATAGCTGGAAACCTTAACACCTTCGAATACTTAAGGACAAATCCAGCAAACAGAAAAACCAGTACATTGTTGAGCTCAATAGCCCCATGAATAAACTAAATTTAACTGACATCTATAGATTACTTTATCCACCAAAAGAATATACATTTTCCTCCCGTGGAATGTGCACCAGGGCAGTCCACTTTCTGGACCCTAAAGCACACCTTAAAAATTTTTTTAAATATATAAATCATACAATATCTGTTCTCAAACCATAAAGGAATGAAACTAGAAATCAATAACAGATAAATGGAAAATCGCAAGATACTTGGAGATTAAACAATACATGTCTAAATAACTTATGGGTCAAAGAAGAAGTCTTAAGAGAAATTTTAAATACTTTGAATGAAAATAAAAACAAATTGTCAAAATTTGTGGACACAATGAAAGCAGTGCTTTGAGAGAGATTTATAGCACTGATGCATGTATTAGAAAGGAAGACCGGTCTGAAATCAATAATTTACATTTACCCCATAGGTGTGTAGAAAAAGAACAATTTACCAAAGTGAACAGAAGAAAAAGTAAAATAAAAATAGAAATCAATGAAATAGAAAGTGGAATCAATAGAGAAAATCAACAAAAGCAAAAATGATTCTTTGAAAAAAATTGATAAAATTGATAAACATCTAGCTATGTAACTAATAAAAAAAGATAAGATACTAAATTCTAATATTAGAAGTAAAAGAGAGGCCATCACACTTGAACCCATGAACATTAAAAGGATGATCAAAGAATATTATGACCACCATATATGCTCATAAATTTGATAACCTAGATGAAATGAAGCAATCCCTTGAGGATGCGATCTACCAAAATTCATGCAGGAAGAAATAGATAAAACCTGAATAGGCCTATACTACATACTAAATTGTGTATAGTCCCAAAATTCATGTATGGAAACCTATTCCCCCATCCTAATGGTGTTTGGAAGTAAGTCTTTTGGGAGGGTCATGAGGGCAGACCCCTCAGGAATGATGTTGGAAACCCCAGACATATCCCTCCCCCTCTGCCACATGAAGACAGTAAGATGTTCATCTATGAGTCACTTAGTGAATCTTCACCACCAGACCCTGAATCTGCCAGCGCCTTGATCTTCAACTTCCAGCTTCCAGACTATTTGCTGTTTATAAGCCACTCAGTCTATGGCATTCTGTTACAGCAGCCTGAATGGACTAAGACAGTCTATATATTAAAGAAACTAAATTAATAGTTAATAACCTTCCGAAACAGAAAGCAACCCAGATGGCTTCACTGCCAAAATCTGCGAGCATTTAAAGAAGAAATTATACCAATTTTGTTCAAAACTTTTTCAGAAAATAGAAGCAAAGGGAATAATTCTTTCTGTGAGACCAGCATCACCCTAATACCAAAACCAGACAGAGATATGATAAGAGAAGAAAATTAAAAACCAATATCTTTCATGCGCATATATGTAAAAATCCTTGACAAAATATTAGCCAGTTGAATCCAGCAATTATAAAAAAAATTTATAACCCAGTTGGGATTTACTCCTGATAGTTCAGTCTTCAAAAATCTATTAAGGTAATATCACACCAACAGGCTAAAGAACAAAAATCAAATGATCATCTCAGCAGATGCAGAAACAGCATTTGACAAAACCCAACATTCATTCATAATAAAAACTCTTAGCAAACTAGGAATGGAGGGGAACTTCTCAGCTTGATAAAGAACATCTACAAAAAACTTATAGCTAACATCATGCTTAATGACCAGAAACTAAGATCGTGGGCGCTTTCCTGCTCACATCAGAAACAAGGCAAGGATGCCCACTCTGACCACACCCTATGCAACACCACGCAGGAAATCCTAGCTACCACAATAAGATAGAAAAAGAAATAAAATATGTAGAGATGGGGGCAAGAAATAAAACTGGCTTTGCTCACAGATGATCTGATTGTCTATGTAGAAAATTCCAAAAGTATCAAGAAAAATTCATGAAACTAATAAGCAAACTATAGCATGGATACAAGTTAATATACAAAGTTAATATACAAAAATCAATTGCTTTCTTATACACTAGCAATGAACGATTGAAATTTGAAATAAAAAACAATATGATTTATATCACCACTAAAAAAGAAATACTTATGTACAGATCTAACATAATACATGTGGGATATATGAGGGAAACTAAAAACTCTGAAAAAAATCAAAGATCTAAATAAATTGATATTCCATATATGTATACTAAAATTCAATATTATTGGGGCACCTGGGTGGCTCAGTTGGTTAAGTGTCCAACTTTCACTCAGGTCGTGATCTCATGGTTTGTGGGTTTGAGCCCCACATCGGGCTCTGTGCTGACAGCTCAGAGCCTGGAGCTGCTTCGGATTCTGTGTCTCCCTCTCTCTCTGACCCTCCCCTGCCCATGCTCTCTCTCTCTCTCTCACGCTCGCTCTCTCTCTCTCTCTCTCTCTCACACACACACACACACACACAGAAATAAATAAAAACATTTAAAAAAAATTTTAAAGATTCAATATTATCAAGATGTTATTTCTTCCCAACTGATCTATAGATTCAATGTAATCCCAATCCAAATTCCAGCAAGTTATTTCATGAATATTGACAAACTGATTCTCAAGTTGATATATAGAGACAAATGACTCATAATAACCAACACAAATTAAAGAAGAACAAATTTTGAGGACTATCATTACCTGACCTCAGATTTACTAGAAAGGCGTAGTAATCAAGACACTGTGCTGTTGGTGAGAAATATGTATATACAAACAGATCAATGGAGCAGAATAGAGCGCAGAAATAGACCCACATAAATATAGTCAACTGATCATGGAGCAAAAATGGTCACTTCAACAAATGGTGCTGGAACAGCTGGATGTCCACATGCAAAAAAAGAAAGAGAAAAGAGAATCTAGGCACAGAGCTAGACACAGATCTTGTACCCTTTACAAAACTTAACTGAAAATGTATCCCAGACCTAAATTTAAAATGTAAAACCAGGGGTGCCTGGGTGGCTCAGTCAGTTAAGCATCTGACTTTGGCTCAGGTCATGATCTCATGGTTCATGAGTTTGAGCCCCATGTCAGATTCCGTGCTGACAGCTCAGAGCCTGGATCCTGCTTCAGATTCTGTGTCTCCTTCTCTCTCTGCCCCTCCCCCACTCACTCTCTGTCTCTCAAAATAAAGACATAAAAATTTTTTTAAATAAAAAAATGTAAAACCATAAACCTCCAAGAACATAATACAGGAAATACAGGAAAAATCCGTGTTCCGAGACATGGATAAGAAAATGAGAAGACACACCACAGACTGGGACAAATATTTGCAAAAGATCTATCTCTGATAAAGGAGTGTTATCCAACATATGCAAATAACTCTTACAATTCAACAATAAGAAATTCAACAATATGGAAACAACTCAATTTCTTATTTTTTTAAATCATGATAACTGCACTCTTTAATTCCTACTCCATATTTCCACCAGCCCCCCACTCACTTCCCCTCTGGTAACCATTAGTTTGTCCTCTATGGTTAGGATTGTGTTCTTTGGTTTTTCTTTCTCTTTCTTTTGTTTTCCTTTGCTTATTTCTTTTGTCTCTTAAATTCCACATACGAATGAGGTCATATGGTATTTGTCTTTCTCAGGCTGACTGATTTTACTCAGCAAAATACTCTCTAGCTCCATCCATGTTGTTGTAAATGGCAAGATTTCATTCTTAAGGCTGAGTAATATTCCACTGTATATTATATACCACATCTTCTTTATCCTTTCATCTATCCATGGACACTTGGGATATGTCCATAATTTGACTATTGTAGATAATGCTGCAATAAACATCTGGTGCATATATCCTTTAGAATTCGTGTTTTTAAATTTTTTTTGGGGGGGTAAGTATCTAGTGGTGCGATTCCTGGATCATAGGTTAGTTTTCTTTTTGATTATTTGAGGAAACTCCATACAGTTTTCCTCAGTGGCTGTACCAATTTGCATTCCCACCAACCCTGAAAGAGGGTTCCTTTTTCTCCACATCCTCACCTCTACTTACTGTCTCTTGTGTTTTTGATGTTAGCCATTTTGTGTGAGGTGATAGCTCATTGTGGTTTTGATTTTTTTCCCCTGATGATGAGTGATGTTGAGCATCTTTTCATGTGTTTCAGGGCCATCTGAATGTCTTCTTTTTTATTTTTAATGTTTATTTATTTATTTTGAGAGCGAGGGAGAGAGAGCAGGGGAGGAGCAGAGAGAAAGAATTACAAGCAGGCTCCAAGCTGTCAGCACAGAGCTCCCACACGGGGTTCAATCTCACAAACTTCAATGTCATTACATTGGTAAAAATCGAGAGTCAGAGGCTTAAGTGACTGATCCACCCATCATCTATATGACCTCTTTGGAGAAATGTCTGTTCATGTCTTCTACCCATTTTTAACTGGGTCATTTGTTTTTTGGGTGTTGAGTTATATCAGTTCTTTACAGATTTTGGCACTAACCCTTTATCTGATATGTCATTGCAAATATCTTCTCCCATTCTGTAGGTGGCCTTTTAGTGTTATTGTTTCCTTTGCTGGCAGAAGCTTTGTATTTTGATATACTCCCGAACAACTCAATTTTTTAAATCTGCAAAAATCTGAACAGGCAAGTCAACAAAGAAGAGACAGGGTTGGCAAATAAGCGTATTGGAAGGGACTCAACACCATCTGTCACTAGGGAACTGCAGGCTGAAACAGCACTGGGGACCGCTAGATCACTACTGCTGTGACCGAAGTCCAGGGCACTGGCAGCACCGGCTGTTGGTGCGGAAGTGGAGTTAACAGGAGCTCTGATTCATTGCCGGTGGAGATGCAAAACGGGACAGCCACTGTGGAAGACAGCCGGGCAGTTTCATTCAAAATGAGTCTCACCATGTGATGCAGCAGTAATGCCTCTCAGCACTTACCCTTGCCCACACTCAATGGATTCTGAGAACAGCCCATGTAGACCTGGGATCTAAATGGTGATTTCTTTACCGCTGCCTCCTCAAACCGCCTTCCAGGAGGGGCAGCGACAACTGGAGACCAGCTGAAGTCTTTTAGGGAAACGGGCGAGCTGGAGCCTGGCATCTTCAGGAAAGAACGGCCTCCTTCCCCAAGCTGTGGAGCGCACACTCTGCACGGCATCCACAGCACACCCACCCAGGTCTTGAGTGTGAGACGGGCAGACACACTGCCCACTTGGACAGAAGGCAGACCACATGGAAGAAGGATACTGAACTCCCAAGAGGTCATGGTGAGGGAGGCACTGAGCGGGATGCCCTGCCCCTCACGGAAGGAAGCCGACTCCCAGGGCCGAGACCGCAGCCCGAGGGGACTCCTCCCAGGCCTGGAGAGCTGGCTGAACACTGAAGATCCAAAAGGGACTCAAACTTGATTTTGAAATTGCTGGGACGGTGCCTCCTTCCCTCGGGGGCTCCCCTTTTCCGTGGCGGTGTCTACATGCTTCTCCTAGGCCTCTCCCCCGTCGCGTTCTGGGGGAGCAGATAACCTGTGAAGTTCACAGGCTTGTAAATGGGGAGGAATCGTGTCCAGAACCGCTCACACGTGGAGCCTACCCTTCCTAAGCGGGTGATTCAGATGCGCTGATGCTGAAACGAGGTGAGATGGGGGCGGGGCGACTGGGACGCGGTGGGTGTTTCCCTGAGGACCTGCCGGATGGCTCTGGGAACCAGGGGCAGGTTGTTAGGTGTTAGGTGTTAGGTGTGATAGCGTGACCCGCCCCCTCCCTGAGGGCTCCACTGCCTGATCCCCAAACCTGTGAACACGGTACCCTGCATGGCCAAAGGGACTTGGAGGATGGGGCCGGGTCAAGGATCTTGAGGTGGGATAGTAGCCTGGCCTCCCCCCTCCCCCGCCCCCGTGGGCTCAAGGTCATCACGAGGTCCTTACCGGAGGGTGGCGGGAGGGTCCCGGGCAGAGACCATGTGACCGCAGAGGCAGAGGGGGTGCGTGGGCCCGTCAGGAGGCGGGGCTGGGGCAGCCCCTGGGAGCTGGACACAGCAAAGGGGAGTTGTCCCCTGGGGCCTCCGGACGGAAGGCCTCTGTCACCTCCTGATTTGAGCCCGTAAGCCCGTGTCAGACTCCGGACCCCCAGGACTGGAAGATAAAGAATGAACGGCCCTTTAAGGGACCGCACTTCGGGGAAGTTTCCAGGCCAGCAAAGAGCCCTGAGCACAGACCGGGGCGCCAGTGCGCCCTGAGGTCGGCGCGGAGAAGCCCAGCTCTCCTAGGAGCCCGGCCCTGGCCGTGACGTCACAGCGGGTCCCCCACCAGGAGGTGGTCCCGAAGCGCAGCTTTCCCTTCGGAGCACTTGACCCGGGGTGATGTCCCCCAGTCACCTCTCCGTCCACAAGGCGTGGAGAGGGGACAAAAGCCTCCTGCCTTCTCTGAGGCTCGAACTCAGGACCTTCAGATTATGAGACTGACGCGCTGCCCGCTGCGCTAAGAAGGCACCTGCCCGGCGCGCCTCCCAGCGCCCCTATGGGCGGCAGCCCCGCGCCGGAGGCACGTCCGGGGAACGGGGTCCGCTCGCCGGCGCGCGCGCACCGGGGAGCCGAGCGCGCGCCCGGGCCTCTGCGTTCGCCGCGCCCCCCGCAGGTCCCAGCGACCGGTCCGAGCCCCCGGCCTTTACTCTCCAGGGACGAAGCCGCCCAGAGCGGCGCCAGCACCGGGTTGATTTCACCCCCGGCCCCGCCGCACCCGCCCCTGCCCCGGGCGGCCGCGACCCCGGTCCCCGGCGTCCCCGCGGGCGCTCCGCGGACGTCCCCGGAAGACCACCTGGCCCCGAGGACCGGGTCCTGACTCCGAGGTCGTGGGACCGCAGTGCACACCTCCCACGCGCCGTCGGGCAGCCCGGGAAGAGCCACGCGCCCGGTTTTCCTGGGAACAGACGTTCCCTGATGGGAAACGGGACGTCTTCCGGGGTCATGTAAACCGCTGCGCACCTGGCACAAGACAGACGCTCAGCGAATGCTGGTGAGTGACACGAATAGTGACCGTGCGCCCCCTGGGACGTGCTCTGTCAAGCCACCTACCTGAAGTGACACAAGTCTCTCCATCACTTCTGCGTCGTGCCCACGGTCCCGGTCTGCTCGGGCGGGGGGCGCTGCCCCGGCCGCACCCCTGCACGCGGCGGGGCTGGGGCTCTAAGCGGTGCCCCCAACCTCGGTGCGCACCCCGCGGGGCCAGAATCCCGCCTGCTGGGTGCGCCGCGGCCCGGTGCCCGGGGCTCACGGTGGGGGCCGGGGGCAGGAAACCCAAACNCCCGGCCCTGGCCGTGACGTCACAGCGGGTCCCCCACCAGGAGGTGGTCCCGAAGCGCAGCTTTCCCTTCGGAGCACTTGACCCGGGGTGATGTCCCCCAGTCACCTCTCCGTCCACAAGGCGTGGAGAGGGGACAAAAGCCTCCTGCCTTCTCTGAGGCTCGAACTCAGGACCTTCAGATTATGAGACTGACGCGCTGCCCGCTGCGCTAAGAAGGCACCTGCCCGGCGCGCCTCCCAGCGCCCCTATGGGCGGCAGCCCCGCGCCGGAGGCACGTCCGGGGAACGGGGTCCGCTCGCCGGCGCGCGCGCACCGGGGAGCCGAGCGCGCGCCCGGGCCTCTGCGTTCGCCGCGCCCCCCGCAGGTCCCAGCGACCGGTCCGAGCCCCCGGCCTTTACTCTCCAGGGACGAAGCCGCCCAGAGCGGCGCCAGCACCGGGTTGATTTCACCCCCGGCCCCGCCGCACCCGCCCCTGCCCCGGGCGGCCGCGACCCCGGTCCCCGGCGTCCCCGCGGGCGCTCCGCGGACGTCCCCGGAAGACCACCTGGCCCCGAGGACCGGGTCCTGACTCCGAGGTCGTGGGACCGCAGTGCACACCTCCCACGCGCCGTCGGGCAGCCCGGGAAGAGCCACGCGCCCGGTTTTCCTGGGAACAGACGTTCCCTGATGGGAAACGGGACGTCTTCCGGGGTCATGTAAACCGCTGCGCACCTGGCACAAGACAGACGCTCAGCGAATGCTGGTGAGTGACACAAATAGTGACAGTAATTGATATAGCAAAGTAAGAAATTCAAATGAGGGGGCGGTAAATATATACATTAGAATATGATAACGGTGGTAACTAAGTAAACAGANTGCCAGCCTTTCTATTGTGAGCTGAGTGTGAGGATTTGTTTAGAGACCTTAGAAAACGGAGTCTGGCTGCCAATTATTTATGTCTAAGGTCATAAGTTCACGCAGAAGTGAAACCACGTGGCTCGCCCGGTGGGCACCTTCACACGTAGCTCCCTAAACTGTGTCGCAGTAACTCATACCCGCGTGCGGTGCTCGGGACCTCGTAGAAACCCGAGGGCTCGGCCAGATCCTAGGTGGGGTGGCAACTTTGTTGGGTCTGGTCTTAGTCTTCCCCAAATGTTAGTAAGGGCCCTTTAGCGCTTGGGAAGGGGCCGGTTCCTCCCCGCCGGACCTGCAGTGTGACCGTGACAACTCCGGGTGTGTCCTACCAGCCCCCTGATACTGTCACAGGTCCCTTACGCGTATTAAGTCATCCAGTATTCGCCGTAATGCACGGGGACATTTACATTATTATTCCTGCTTACAGAGGAGACTAAACTTAGGACCAGGTAATCCCCTGGCTGTAAGAGGAATCAGGACGTTAATGCCTGTGGAGGACTGAAAAATACCACCCGCCCCCCGTTCCTGGAAGCTGTAAATATTACCTTATATGGCAAAAAAAAAAAAAAAAAAAAAAAAAAAAAAAAAACCTGGGTTTTCAGGCGGACCTTAAATGCCTCACGAGTGTCCTCAAGCCCTTTGTCCAAGAGGGTGGGGAATAGTAGAAGGATGTTGATACCAGCCAGAGACAAGCCTCTGTGACCTTGTCAGTGCCTTGATTTCCCCCCAGGAACACTGAAGTTGGGACTTGTGGCCTCCAGAACTGTGAGTGGTGGTAATGTGTCACAGGAGCCGCAGATCTCATCGATGTGTGTAACTGTGATAAGCAGCACTGCCCCAGACATCTGTTTCTGTTTGTTTCCCAGTCGGATACGTACAAAGTGCTGTTCCAAGTAGTTCTGTGGCTGCATTTTTCATTTCTTTTAAGAATAATATTAATAATCTTTCCATGTTTTCTCAGCCATTGTTTTTCTTTTTTCATGAATTCAGTGTTTATACCCTTTGCACATTTTCCCTGTGAATTGGGATGTTTCTTGCTGAGGTATAGAAGTTTACTTATATTAGGAANTGGGGAACTTATCCTGGGTTTTCAGGCGGACCTTAAATGCCTCACGAGTGTCCTCAAGCCCTTTGTCCAAGAGGGTGGGGTATAGGAGAAGGATGTTGATACCAGCCAGAGACAAGCCTCTGTGACCTTGTCAGTGCCTTGATTTCCCCCCAGGAACACTGAAGTTGGGACTTGTGGCCTCCAGAACTGTGAGTGGTGGTAATGTGTCACAGGAGCCGCAGATCTCATCGATGTGTGTAACTGTGATAAGCAGCACTGCCCCAGACATCTGTTTCTGTTTGTTTCCCAGTCGGATACGTACAAAGTGCTGTTCCAAGTAGTTCTGTGGCTGCATTTTTCATTTCTTTTAAGAATAATATTAATAATCTTTCCATGTTTTCTCAGCCATTGTTTTTCTTTTTTCATGAATTCAGTGTTTATACCCTTTGCACATTTTCCCTGTGAATTGGGATGTTTCTTGCTGAGGTATAGAAGTTTACTTATATTAGGAAAATTAACTTCACAATACAATGTACACATGTTTTCCCACAGTTTGTTCACTTGATTTTTTTCACTTTGCTTATGCACTTTTTTCTTTTATTTTTTTAAATAGTTTGTCGTCAAGTTGGTTTCCATATAACACCCAGTGCTCATCCCCACAAGCGCCCTCCTCCATGCCCATCTCCCCCCTCCCCCCCACATCCATCAGTCCTCAGTTTGTTTCTCAGCATTCAAGAGTCTCTCATGGTTTGCCTCCCTCCCTTTCCCCCACCATTTCCCCTTCTTCTCCCCCACGGTCCTCCGTTAAGTTCCCCCTAATCCTCCTATACGTGCAATCATATGGTGTCCGTCCTTCTCTGCCTGACTTATTTCGCTCAGCATAACACCCATAGGTCCATCCATGTTGCTACACAGGCCAGATCTCATTCTTTCTCGTTGCCATGTACTATTCCATCGTATAGATAAACCACATCTTCTTGATCCATTCGTCCGTGGATGGACACTTAGGCTCTTTCCATGATTTGGCTATTGTTGAGAGTGCTGCTGTGAACATCGGGGTACCTGTGCTCCTATGCATCAGCACTCCTGCATCCCTTGGGTCAATTCCTAGCAGCTTATGCACTTTTTTTTTTTTTTGAGGGGATGAGGGAATATCTAAGCAGACTATTATTTTAATATACTGAGTTGTCATATTCATTGTTTCTGAATTTTTTTGGCAAAAATTACCTTTCTACACCAAACTTATGAAAATAGCTCTCTTAGCAATGCCAGTAATTATATTTCGGGTTTACGCCCTACTTTTAAAATTTATACCTACTTGAAATTTATTATTACAGGTGATATATTGATCCAAGCTTTGTTTTCCTAGATAGCTACTCAACCCCATATGCTGAGTAATCTATCTTTCTNACAACCTGCCCCTGGTTCCCAGAGCCATCCGGCAGGTCCTCAGGGAAACACCCACCGCGTCCCAGTCGCCCCGCCCCCATCTCACCTCGTTTCAGCATCAACGCATCTGAATCACCCGCTTAGGAAGGGTAGGCTCCACGTGTGAGCGGTTCTGGACACGATTCCTCCCCATTTACAAGCCTGTGAACTTCACAGGTTATCTGCTCCCCCAGAACGCGACGGGGGAGAGGCCTAGGAGAAGCATGTAGACACCGCCACGGAAAAGGGGAGCCCCCGAGGGAAGGAGGCACCGTCCCAGCAATTTCAAAATCAAGTTTGAGTCCCTTTTGGATCTATTTCTGCTCTCTCTCTGTGTCTCTCTGTCTCTGTCTCTGTGTGTCTCTCCTCTCTCTGTGTCTGTGTCTCTGTCTCTCTGTCCTCTGTGTCTCTGTCTCTCTCTGTCTTTGTGTGTGTCTCTCTGTCTGTGTCTCTCTGTGTCTCTGTCTCTGTCTCTGTCTCTCTCTGTCTCTCTCTCTGTCTCTGTCTCTCTCTCTGTGTCTCTGTCTCTCTCTCTCTCCCCCCTAAGGCTTTCTAGTAAATCGGACGCCAGGTAATGACAGGCCTGGACACTTTTCCTTCCTCTGTTTTGCGGGGGCTGTTCTGAAGCCGTGTGTCTACACGTCGGCGTTAGAGTCCGTCGGTCCGCAGCAGGAACGACTCGCGGAGCGCGGGCTGGGAGTGCCCTGGATCTGTACATCAGGCCGCGTCGCGTCCCGGTTAGGGGTTCGGGACGACCGCAGGGAGGTGTCTTCCGAGTCTGCGGGTGGGAGTCGCCGGGATCGCGCCCTCCCGGCCTCCTCCCCCGGGGAGCTGGACTCGCGGCTGCTCTCGAGGTTCGGCGGGAAGGGGGGGAGGGGGGGAGAGGAGGGGAAACAAGACNTGGGGTCCGCTGGCATCCGCCGCGGGCTTCCCGCGGGGCAGAGCCCGCAGCGCGGTCTGGGCGCGGCCGCGTCTCCCCCACGCGCGCCCCGGCCTCGGGCCTCCTGCCCTCCGCCCCTCATCTCCGGGTGTCAGG
>NW_027527943.1:407600-407970 GCF_008692635.1 Crocuta crocuta
CTGCCCTCCGCCCCTCATCTCCTGGTGGCAGGGCCCCCGCCCGCCGACGCCCCCGTCCCAGACCCCATCCCGGTCAGTCGCGGGGCCTTTCGCGGGCGCAACGGGACCAGGTGCCAGCCTGTGCGCCCGGCTCTCGGCGCCCTGGGTGTGAAGTCGGGGAGGGGGTGCCGGCCATCACTGGGGTGCGACCTCGGGGTGCGACCTCAGGGTGCGAGTCACTGCGGTGAGGGCGACCTCGCGGGTGGGGGGCTGGTCATCGTGGGAGGTGCGAGTTCCAGGAGGGGGTGTGGGTCATCACAGGATGAAACCTAGGGGATTGGGTCACCGCGGGGTGGGATCTTGGGGGGGTAGGTCACAGATGGGGTGCCAT